>NC_079165.1:92579636-92754636 GCF_947568905.1 Ostrea edulis | reverse complement strand
CTAGATTGAAACAAAATGTGCCTTCATAGTTGCTAAGGACAAGCAATGGATTTCAACAGAAATTAAATAGAATACAAACAGTGAATGTAAATATGAGAATGTGTATTTTATTATTGTAGATGCCAATACCCAGAATTCCAAGCAAGGCCCACCTCATTGTTCCTGGAAACCAGAGACAAATTAAGAAAGACGGCAGTGGTGAGAACGAAGATAACTTACAAGGAGCATGTCACGACATGGAAGATGATGTGAAACCAGGGGAGAGAACTGATATTCTGAGGATACCTGAAAGCGCTGAAGGAGAATACGAAGTGAAAAGTGAGATCAAGGACATTAAAGCAATCCTCAACACACTGCCTGTAGGGGTGGTTAGGAGAGAAGCGATGGATAATGAGATGATGCCGGGATCTCATCAAATGACATCAAACATTCCTGTCAAAAAGGAAAAACCAAAGCGTAATAAACAAAAGAAAAGTACTAAAAGTGAAAATAACATGGACATTGATTTTCAGCTTTCCTCTGACATAATGTGTCTATCAGAATCGTCTAAAGGGGTCGTGAATTCCGTGGCGGACAGCAAAATGGCAGTGAATGCTGAACAAGTGAATAGTTTTGTTAGGTCTGCGCTTGTCAGCAATGGTCCGGCAAAGTCCACTGGCTCGGTGGAGAGTGTGACCAGTATAAATGCCAGAACAGCCTCCCTACTGGCAGCACACCTAAAGAGTGTAAAAAGTACGCTGACTGCTAATAAATATGGCTCTTCATATCCATTAAACCTCTCTTCCAATGGGAAGGAAACTGGAAACTTGGAAACGGTGACTAGTACTGTATCCAGCAGTTCATAGCACAACACACTGGATTTGATGTGTTGGCTCGGTGTGTCATTTTATTGTAAATGTGGGGATGTAATTGCACACCTATGGCTTTTACTGATAAAACCTGTATACCACGCCCACATTTTGATTCTTCCAATTTATTATGCTATTTTCCTCTTTTATATCCAAGTATGGTCACTTGATATATAGAAATCAGGGTTTTTTTTGTTAGCTGTTTGGTGAATAATTTGGAATCGGATGGAACTAATGAAATGCTGAAGAATTAAGTTTCAGTGGTAGCTGCAGATTTCACATCAGTTTCTTTATTTACATGCATTTACTATTACATGAATGCATTCTTCCTATATTTATTTTACATATGAATATTGAAGCTATAATCACAGAATATTGAAGCTATGCATCTGATCGTAGTTTACTCAGACCTCCAGGGTTGAAAGAGAAAGTAAAATATACGTAAGCAATAGGAATGTTAAAATGTATTTTGTATTTTATAATTCGAAGAAAAAAATTCTTTTAAGATGGTAAATGTTCTGAAATCCACAAAAAATTGAACTAACTTTGTAAAGTTTAATTTGGTAATGTACGCACACACATATTCGCACACATACTGATGAACTACATCGCATTTATTGTATCTGAAAGGCAATTTCATCAACTTTCAGTTCCAACTGAACTTGGTTGGTAAATCTCCAGTCTGTAGTGTACTGGGGCCTGATAAACTTGTGTATTCATTTATTGATAGATTATGTACATTCATATAGGTTGTAGTTTACAATGGGCATTATTGTTAAACAAATTGTAGGGCCTTGAAGTATGTAAATTTCAGTGTCTGTATGCCTGCATTTAGCTAGAGTTAATGAATTCTTCAGTGAAGAATTTTAGAAAATATTAAGTTTTGTATTTTTTAACTCACCTGAGTCAGTCTCAAAGTGAGCTTTCTGATCATATTTTTTTTATCTATCTGTCTTTATTGTCATTGTTAACTTTTCACATGTTTTACTTCTTCAGAACCACTAGGCCAATTTCAACCAAACTTGGCACATAGTATCCTTAAACACTCTCTGAATGGTAAATAATTGGCTATAGTGAAAATAAGGTAGGGTGTTGAAAAAAAATCTTTTCAAAAGACACTCTACCTATAGTGCCAAATTTTACTTGAAATCTCCCTTATACCCGGCCCGGATGGGACTGCAATAGGTATTCATAAGTTTTACATAGAAATATGTAAGAGGAATCTTTGAAAATTATCTTCTGAAGAACCACAAGGATTATACTGTGTCAGAATGAGGTGAAAGCGCCCTCTTGTGACGTAGATTCCTGTTGACACTGTGACTCAGGAGCCCGAGCGGAATGCAACAGGAGTGAAAAGTGTGTACAATTAAGATCTTCTGCTCTAACCTCATATGCAAGTATTTCTTGTAGTGTTTTAAACCTGGAGAATTACAACAGAGGTTTAAAATTATGCATGAGAATATAGGGAAAAAAGTTTAAAATCTTCCTAGGGACAAGGAGTGTTTAAATGTGCTAACATCTTCATGTAGTGTGCATTCAAAGTTCAAACCATGTCCTGTGGGTCCTAAGCAGGACCACATTGGAGGTTAAATGTTTCACATACATGTAGGAATATATAGGAATATGGTTTTATAATCTTGAGGCTACAGTTCGATGAACATGGAAGAGTGGATTCAATTTTCTTCATTCTGTTATAGAGATTTTATAGATTTACCAGTACACTCCTAGTGTCCAGCTACAAGTCTGTACAGTATACCTGTAGGAGCAAGGTTACTCGAGTGAGTGTTGTAGCCCAAGGGCCTCTTTGTTTTATATCTGGCTTTGTGATACTGCCATTGTGTGTATGTGTGTCTAAGTTTATCATGCTCTGTTTAGTGCTCACATCTGTTAACTGTTCAATCATTGTTCATTATTAAATTATGCTACCTGCCATGTACATTTTTCTTTGTGTGTTGAATGTTTCACCACTATATGTGATAAAAAAAATTTTGATAATCTTTTCACCCAGTCACCAAGTCTATCTTATTTGAAAATGTTAATGAATTCCAAGCTTCAGTTCATAGCTTACTCAAGTGATAGGCTCAAGTGAAATTTCTGATCAAAATTATAACTCTTAACATTGTTTTGCATTTTAGGTCACCCAAGTCACTTAGATGACCTATTACGATTGGTATTTGTCCATCATTATTTGTTAGCATCTGTACATAATCAACATGGCCATTTTTATTCCCTGTAATCAGAGAATTGGGGGCACATAGTTTTTGGTCTGTTTGTCTGCAAAAACTTACCTTGGCCATAACTTTGAATGGCTGGTGATAGAGATTTCACGTGTGTATTCCTTGTGATAAGACCTTTCTGTAGGAGCAAACTTTTTGACCTCATGCCCTTGACCTTAAATTAAGAATAACAACTGAGTTGCATAATAAATCTTTCATAAGGTACACTTAATTTTAAAACAATAGCATGAAAGTTGATTTGGGTTGTTATCATGTATAGTCCTTTGATATCAAACGTCTCTGGGTTAAGAGAAAATAAAAGTGAATTTCTCTCTGGTTAAGGAGAAGTAAAACTGAATTTCTCTTTGGGTTAAGAAGTAAAAATGAATTTTTATGTGGGTTAAGGGGAAGTAAAACTGAATTTCTCTCTGGGTTAAGGGGAAGTAATTCTGAATTTCTCTCTGGGTTAAGGAGAAGTAAAACTGAATTTCTCTCTGGTTAAGGAGAAGTAAAACTGAATTTCTCTCTGGTAAAAGGGAAGTAAAACTGAATTTCTCTCTGGGTTAAGGGGAAGTAGAACTGTAAATTTATTTTATTTTTTTACTAAGGGGAAGTAAAACTGAATTTCTCTCTAGGTTAAGGAGAAGTAAAACTGAATTTCTCTCTGGTAAAAGGGAAGTAAAACTGAATTTCTCTCTGGGTTAAGGGAAAGTAGAACTGTAAATTTATTTTATTTTTTTACTAAGGGGAAGTAAAACGGAATTTCTCTCTGGGTTAAGGGGAAGTAAATCTGAATTTCTCTCTGGGTTAAAGGGAAGTAAAAATGTGAATTTCTCTCTGGGTTAAGGGGTATGACATGTCAAATGTTGCAATATTTGATTTTAAAATTATGCAATACAAATGGAAAATATAGAATGCAAATGGAAAATTATACAATACAAATGGAAATCATAGAATACAAATGGAAAAATATACAATACAAATGGAAAATATAGAATACAAATGGAAGATTATACAATACAAATGAAAAAGATCAAATATTGCAACGTTTGACATGTCATAAAGGTGAAGTAGAATTTTTGAATTTCATGGTCAATGTACCTATGCATCTTCGCTAGCCAAAGGTTTATGATCCACTCAGTTTCTCTACAATGTTGAAGTGGAGTGGATTGTAAACCCTGGCTAGTAAAGATGGTACCCATGGTGTCTGAGGGATAAGGGTCAAAAGCTTAAGAATGATGCAATTCTTAAAAATCTTTACTCAGGGACGTGATGAGCCTCTTCTACCAAAACTGTGAAATTCATGACCCCTAGGTCAAGGGTTGTAGTGCTAGATTGGGCTTTATTATTTATATCAATGCAGTGAAAAATGCAACATTTGTTAAAAAAAATCTTCTTAACTCTAAACATCAATTGAGGAAACTGATTAAATAGCCTGGAACAAAATTTGACCCTACTTTAGGGCGAAAAGTAGGTCAAACAGGTTTTTTTTTTTTTTTTTTTTAGATTTTCTTTTCATTATGGATACATGTATTGCCTTGAAATGTAGTGACAACCTTCCTCTCAGAGAAATATAAATTCAGGCTGCATTTCAGCTTAATTGGCCCACCATGACCTACTTTAGGGCTATAAGTAGGTCAAATTTTCTCATTATGGGATACGTATATTGCACTGAAATTTTGACTTCACTGTCCGACGGGCGTATGATGTACCGTTTGCAGTACTCTTAAGATCATATCCATAAGACCCACGATTCTCACTTACAATACCAGACGCTTGGTGAAGGAACATTCACCGGGTTCAGAGTTCTACCATTGACCGTAGCCAGGCCAAAGCGAATGCGAGGTCGAGATAGTTGTAAGGGGTTTTATAGGCCTGCTTTCTGTTCGATCGTGAGACCAGAGAATTGCCATGGTAACCATTCTTGCAGACAGTCTAAGGTGATGGAAGCGTAGGTAAATGACGTCACAGTCATTTTCCGTGTGACAGTTATCATGGAGATCCTGGGTTTGGAAAATCTATCTCCCCCTTATCACCGACAATAGGAGGGAACAGCTAGCTGCTACATTTTTTGTTATGAAAAGCAGTTTGATTAAGCTTACTTCTGAAAGCAAATACATTTCTATTTCTTATTATTTACCCGATTAAGGAGGTATGCTACACCAGAGAAATTTGATGTAGATGAAAAGTGTAGGATATGTACAAAAATATTTTGAATTTGAAAATTTTCAAATTTACTTTATTTTGTCAAAAAATACAGTTTTAGTAGAAGGTAATCTGAAAATAATTTAAAACCCCTGCTGGACTCGAACCTGCGACCTACTGAGCTACTCGGCTAGGTATTTAAATGGAAAAGGAAAAGTCAAATATTGCTGATATCGATTTTGTCATCCATGTTTTTAAAGGAAGTCAGCCATTATGACGATGTAGAGTACGACCTTAATTTTCGCTTGCAGCGCGGCGACATTTACACAAAATGAAGGAGAATTTAATATTTTAAGGACACAAGAATCTCGTCCTCCTTATTATGTCTAGTATGCAATGAAGAATGTATACATAAGAACTTTTAAACAATTGCGAGTCTAGGGTTGGCCATGGGCCAGTTGCTTTAGAATATGCATCAACTTGTGATAGTCTTGCACATGTAGATTGTCAAGTTGTCCTTGTAAGTTGAAAATGCATCTTGAAGTCCTCAATAGAGTACTGTGGGACAGTGATCTCATAGATCTGATGGACTCTTCTTATAAAATCTGTTGAGCTTATCTCAATGGTTTTGTAGCATATACCTGGAAGAGCGCAAGTGGTGCAAAAAACAAGTACAGTTATGCTGTCACGGTGGCGAATTACCTGACTTTGGCATGACCCATTACACTGGAAAATGACGACGAAAGTCAACACAAAGGAAAATTCAAACGAAAAAGTAACATTTTTTTTTAACAATAACAAATTGTCACATAACTTATATCAATATTTGAAGGATTTTTTCTGGAGCAAATCTATACTAGTATGGTAATTCTACGTGCGATAGAAACAGAGAACATTGACAGTTTTTTGTTTTCAGTCAAAATCTTTCCGACCGCCACCCCCCCCCCCAATAAACAACAAAAAACTGCTTCATCAACCCATTTATCGATATGTTTTTCTGAAGCAAATGTCCTTCAGCTATATTCGATTAATAATTGCATATTTCTCAGTATTGGGAATATAGAAAATCTGCTTTTACTGTCAATCAAGGCTAATCCCTACAAAGGTGGCACTGAAAGTGCGTGCCCTGGGTTAGTGAATACGGAAAAGTACACAAAGTCCAATGGTCAGCTGTAAACGCACATCTCTGATTTAAAGAATATTTCTCTAAGAGAGAGAGAGAGAGAGAGAGAGAGAGAGAGAGAGAGAGAGAGAGAGAGAGATATCTTCATTTCAAGGTATATCGCTTTCACTTTGACATTCCTTTCACTTAGAGATATATCTCTTTCACTTAGATATTCCTTTCACATGTCTTTCACTTATCTTTAAGCTGTAGAGTAGGATTATTGTCTGTTGAAGAATTTGCACATAAGTTGCACAATGTCATATTTTATTAAGATGAAACATAATAAAGATCAAATTATTGACCTAGAATGTATTTATTTTATAAGAATCGGTGTTGTGTATCGACCAAATCAATGAATCCACAGCATTTGAATTAGTCTCCAATAGTCGTATCACTAACTACAAAAATATCCAGGAGTATGAAATTATAAAACGGAAATGGTGAAATAATGAAGATTTATCCTTCTGCCACAAAATATAGCATCTCGCGCGGTTGACTGCTCAAAAGCTGAGGAGATGAGAGATCATGCAGATGTCTAGCTCGCTGAGAAAGACCAAGCAAATATGAATAAAAACATGAGAAGAAAAGTGTTATATCAATGATACAGTGGAACCCTTCGAACGTTTTTGTCGTGATGTACAAAAAATGAGGCTGATTCACATATATTATGTGAAACCTATGGGGGATTAGATTTTGCATTGCTTAAAGGAGTTATGAGATTGATCACTGTTCGTTATCTTCACCTTTCATACACAAGATCTCCTTATTTTTCATATACATTTAGTACATTTACTATTCCTCAATCGGAAGAGGAATATACATTTCAATATATATTTTAATTTCATTTGTATTCATGAAAAGACACCCTGCCCCACCCCCAAGTGATTATCACAGTTCTTTTCTGCGTCACAACCTTCTTCGAAAGTCAGGAATAAGACCACATTTGATTTAATAATTAAGTGATCTGTTTGTCATGTGACTGGTTTGGTAACTTTCGTGCCGAATCGTGCCAGTGGCTGTAAGTCTATTAGTGATCAGATAAGTTTATTGTAGGTTATTAAACACTTGTTTCATTGCGATGTCGTGTTTAGAGTACGTGTTCATTTCACGCCATTCACGTGAAATATACCCTGTTTTATGTGTCTTCATAAGGATATGAAGATACTATTGATTAATACTATCTTATTGCAATTGTACAACCTTACGTAACAAGGATGGAATATGACAAGCTCGTGCTGAATGAGTTACATTGAAAATAGGTTCCCCCACACCCACCCGTGAAGCAGGACAAGGACGCTGTAGAAGCTTAAGAGGTTTACATAAGAATATCGTGCTTCTAAAAAATAGTACCTTCAAAACCTCAAAACCACATGTCTATCATTTGTCGATTTACTAGGCAAGTATCCTCATTTAGCGATATACGAGTATATATAGTATCCAAATTTAAACATATACACGAATGTTTCAGGAGGAATCTATCCAACTAGAAATATTGAGACATTAAACTTTATTCGTATCTCGTTCCAAAAATAGTGAAAGGCAACCTTGTATATGATAGGTCTACATAAAACTATATTAATGATCATATAAGTTAAACACATCAGTCTAGATTATCTTGATGTTTTAATGAAAAGGGTTGCTTCGATACTGATATTTCAGACTGTTCTTAGTATAGTATAACATCTCCATCATATCTTTTTACAATTTAATCGAAGAGTTTCTGAAATATTATCTGCATGAAGATTGGTTGGGGAAGAAACGTATAGAAAAAGAAACTATTGAAAAACAGAAATGTTCTTCAAATTGATAAAAATTGGGTATGAAATTGCGTAACATATTCGCTATAAACAAGGGAAAAAACCCAAATGCTTTAAAAACAACTCTCCCACTTGATGGCAGCTGGGGACAATGAACAAGACTAACTGGCAGAATATAGCACACGAACGACTAGAGGGAAGTAAAATTAACATATTATCTGGAAGCAGAAAGAATACTCAGAATTAAGGAAACAAGAACCCGCTTATAACAACCAGAACTCCGCTTATAACACCCAGAAATAAGGAAACAAGAACCCGCTTATAACACCCAGAAACAAGGAACTAAAACTCCGCTTATAACACCCAGAAATAAGAAATTAAAACTCCGCTTATAACACCCAGAAACAAGGAACTAAAACTCCGCTTATAACACCCAGAAACAAGGAATTAAAACTCCGCTTCTAACACCCAGAAATAAGGAATTAAAACTCCGCTTATAACACCCAGAAATAAGGAATTAAAACTCCGCTTCTAACACCCAGAAATAAGAAACTAAAACCCCGCTTCTAACACCCAGAAATAAGGAATTAAAACCCCGCTTATAACACCCAGAAATAAGAAACTAAAACCCCGCTTCTAACACCCAGAAACAAGGAACTAAAACTCCGCTTATGACACCCAGAAATAAGGAACTAAAACCCCGCTTATAACACCCAGAAATAAGGAATTAAAACTCCGCTTCTAACACCCAGAAATAAGGAATTAAAACTCCGCTTCTAACACCCAGAAATAAGGAATTAAAACCCCGCTTATAACACCCAGAAATAAGAAACTAAAACCCCGCTTCTAACACCCAGAAACAAGGAACTAAAACTCCGCTTATGACACCCAGAAATAAGGAACTAAAACCCCGCTTATAACACCCAGAAATAAGGAATTAAAACTCCGCTTCTAACACCCAGAAATAAGGAATTAAAACTCCGCTTATAACACACAGAAACAAGGAATTAAAACCCCGCTTCTAACACCCAGAAATAAGAAACTAAAACCCCGCTTCTAACACCCAGAAATAAGGAATTAAAACCCCGCTTATAACACCAAGAAACAAGGAACTAAAACCCCGCTTCTAACACCCAGAAATAAGGAATTAAAACCCCGCTTATGACACCCAGAAATAAGGAATTAAAACTCCGCTTATAACACCCAGAAATAAGGAATTAAAACTCCGCTTATAACACCCAGAAACAAGGAACTAAAACTCCGCTTCTAACACTCAGAAATAAGAAACTAAAACCCCGCTTCTAACACACAGAAATAAGGAATTAAAACCCCGCTTATAACACCAAGAAACAAGGAACTAAAACTCCGCTTATAACACCCAGAAATAATTGATTGATTGATTGTATATTGTTTCACTCATATGGAGATGTCACCAATGCTGGTGAATGGCCACAAAATTTAGGCCTATGCCTGGAGTTTTTGGCCTTTGAATAGGGAGGGATCTTTATCGTGCCACACCTGCTCTGACACGGGGTCTCCGTTTTTGCGGTCCCCTCCGAAGGATCGTTTCATTTAGTCGCCTTCTACGACAAGCAAGGGGTACTGAGAACTTATTCTAACCCGGATCCCCACAGAACTCAGAAATAAGGAAACAAGAACCCACTTACAACACCCAGTGATGAGGAGCCAAGAAGAACTGAAATATAAAATATAACATATTACTAGCTTGAAAATACGGATGTATATTTAATTGCTGTTACAAAATTTAGAAATTCATTTCAAAATTAAGGATTATCTCCCTCATGCATAGCTCTTATCTTTGGACGAATTTGGCTCCACTTTTTTGGCACGCTGTTTTTGTCTATATTTAGCTCTAAAACTTCATAGTTATTTCGGATTTCAAAGATTTCGGTTGAGCATCACTGAAGAGACATTATTTGTCGAAATGCGCATCTGGTGCATCAAAATCGGTACCGTATAAGTTTTACATCAACCTGAAAGGTCGATATCACAAAGACATCAAAAGTAACACCAACCTGTAAGACAAGATAAGATACTCTCTATTCTTCCATTGATAGTTTTGTTTGTCTTTGTTTTCTGGGTTTTACTAACATGTTAGGAGAAGCACCTGGACCTTTCTGATTGGTTATATTTGTAAAGTTTTCATCCTTGGAATAAGGCCTTGTATATTTCATTTCGACAGATCATCGAGAACATTTGCATCAGTGCTTGTCAATGTATATTTCAATTTTGCAGCTTGTATCTACAGACTAATGCAAGGAAATGTATATTTCATTCCACAGCTTGTAACTACAAACTCGGGCATGTAAGTGTTTATTTCAATAGAGTTGACATCGATCAGCTGATAGAAAGATGTTTACCAAAACAAATGTACAATGGGAGAAACAGGTTCCCTAACACGTGCTCACTAGTGAATGATTTATGTATTTTAAAAAAAATCATGACACTCTGCAAGCCTCGTGTCTCGAGAAAATTATAATTCAAAATCTAGAAACTTCCGGGTTTGAAAAAGAAAAAAGATTACAAATTCGCACTGGTAATAGAACTTATATCTGTATTTATATGCTATTATTTGATATTACACACATTATGTATCTATATATTTCTATGCTATTCTTACGTGCATATATATAAATATACTCTATATACATATATTCATATATATATATATACTATCTATAATATCATTATATAGATTGTTTTGCTAAACTGTGTACAGCTTTCAGCCTCGAGCTAATACATGTCTGCTGTCATTGAATAATCCCATCTCCCCATATTTAAAGAATCGATCGATTTTTCTTCTGAAATATACACCCTGTAATAGGCAAACAGCCTTAAAATGTTACTTTTCAATGTCGAATAATGAATATTCGCTGTCTTGAAAGTACTGTCTTATATCGATCTAGGCCAAACTTTCATATTGCATGAAATCTATTGTTTATAAATATAAAGTTTGGAAGAAAAAACCTTCACCTTTCTAAATCCGTTCTAAATCTGTTAACCTTTCTAAATCCGTTCTAAATCTGTTAACCTTTCTAAATCCATTCTAAATCTGTTAACCTTTCTAAATCCGTTGTAGAGAAGGGATGTCCTGATTTTGTTTTTCGTTGACAATTTTCCTCATAGGTAATTTTATACACACGCTTTCTTTGATATGTATACGTCCATTTAATTCAAAATTGATTATCTCATATTTGAACAACAAATATACTTTAGTATTAAACTTTCTAGAAACATCGTATACAATGGTTTCAATACAGCAAGCATGTAAATATAGCTCAGTATTTCAACAGTCGAAGTTAGATATAGCTTAGTAATTCAACAGTCGAGGTTAAATATAGCCCAATATTTCAACTGTCGAAGTTGAATATAGCCCAGTATTTCAACAGTCGAGGTTAAATATTGCCTAGTATTTCAACAGTCGAGGTTAAATATAGACCAGTATTTCAACAGTTGAGGTTAAATATATCCCAGTATTTCAGCACTCGAAGTTAAATATATAATAGTTCAGTATTTCAACAGTCGAGGTTAAATATAGCCTAGTATTTCAACGGTGGAGGTTAAATATAGATCAGTATTTTAACAGTCGAGGTTAAATATAGCCCAGTATTTCAACAATGAAGGTTGAATATATAATAGCCCAGTATTTCAACAGTCGAGGTTAGATATAGTCTAGTATTTCAACAGTGGAGGTTAAATATAGCTCAGTATTTAAACAGTCGAGGTTAGATATAGACCAGTATTTCAACAGTCGAGGTTAAATATAGCGAAGTATTTCAACAGTCGAGGTAAAATATATAATAGCCCAGTATTTCAATAGTCGAGGTTAGATATATAACCCAGTATTTCAACAGTCGAAGTTAAATATAGCCCAGTATTTCAACAGTCGAGGTTATATATAGCCCAGTATTTTAACAGTCGAGGTTAAATATAGCCCAGTATTTCAACAATGAAGGTTGAATATATAATAGCCCAGTATTTCAACAGTCGAGGTAAAATATATAATAGCCCAGTATTTCAATAGTCGAGGTTAGATATATAACCCAGTATTTCAACAGTCGAAGTTAAATATAGCCCAGTATTTCAACAGTCGAGGTTATATATAGCCCAGTATTTTAACAGTCGAGGTTAAATATAGCCCAGTATTTCAACAATGAAGGTTGAATATATAATAGCCCAGTATTTCAACAGTCGAGGTTAGATATAGTCTAGTATTTCAACAGTGGAGGTTAAATATAGCTCAGTATTTAAACAGTCGAGGTTAGATATAGACCAGTATTTCAACAGTCGAGGTTAAATATAGCGAAGTATTTCAACAGTCGAGGTAAAATATATAATAGCCCAGTATTTCAATAGTCGAGGTTAGATATATAACCCAGTATTTCAACAGTCGAAGTTAAATATAGCCCAGTATTTCAACAGTCGAGGTTAGATATAGCCCAGTATTTCAACAGTCGAGGTTAGATATAGCCCTGTATTTCAACAGTCGAAGTTAAATATAGCCCAGTATTTCAACAGTCGAAGTTAAATATAGCCCAGTATTTCAACAGTCGAGGTTAGATATAGCCCAGTATTTCAACAGTCAAAGTTAAATATAGCCCAGTATTTCAACAATCGAGGTTAAATATATATAGCCCAGTATTTCAACAGTCGAGGTTAAATATATAATAGCCCAGTATTTCAACAGTTGAGGTTAAATATAGCCCAGCATTTCAACAGTCGAGGTTAAATATAGCCCAGTATTTCAACAGTCGAGGTTAAATATAGAATAGCCCAGTATGTCAACAGTTGAGGTTAAATATAGACCAGTATTTCAACAGCTGAGGTTAAATATAGACCAGTATTTCAACGGTCGAGGTTAAATATAGACCAGTATTTCAACAGTCGAGGTTAAATATAGCCGAGTATTTCAACAGTCGAGGTTAGATATAGCGCAGTATTTTAACAGTCGAGGTTGAATATAGCCGAGTATTTCAACAGTGGGGGTTAAATATAGACCAGTATTTCAACAGTCGAGGTTAAATATATAATATTATAGCCCAGTATTTCAACAGTCGAGGTTAAATATAGCCGAGTATTTCAGCAGTCGAGGTTAAATATAGCCCAGTATTTCAACAGTCGAGGTTAAATATATAATATTATAGCCCAGTATTTCAACAGTCGAGGTTAAATATAGCCCAGTATTTCAACAGTCGAGGTTGTGTTTTAGGACATGTTATTTTAAAATTTCTTCTGTTGGATGCAGCATAAAATCAACGAATCCTAACTACATCTGGATGACGTATGTACATTATTGGTTTTATGGTTCAGTCAACATTAAATATATTACAGCAAAGGGGGGGGGGGCATTGTACGTCACCTACAAATGTTTAACATTTTCAGTCGTCTGCACTATCGTGAGTAACGTGCAGATAGACTTTGACTATTGTATGATATATGAAGTGTGTTGTCATATATGCTTTTTTTAAAAATATATTTACATTTCCAATATATTTTCTTTGACATCGCTACCAATTATAATGATAACCATTTTCTCATGAAATTTATTTCTTACATATATACAATCGTTTTCGTGTATGTGTTGGTAGAACAAAGGAGCGGACTGAATGAGCTAAGCACTCTAGCATATACTACTAAGCTACTGTAGTCATGTCGGAATAGGACGGAACGTTAGGCAAATTGTTACATTAATTTTATAACTATGAGGACAGTTTACGCATTATAAACCGCGAATTATTTTCATTCCTTATATTTTAATTTAGCAAACTGTATTTGATATTATTTGACGAATAATTCTGAAGAAAATATGAATTTTATCTGACGCAGACCAATATTGCTCTAGCAACAAAATGGAAATTGAACAGGCAAACGTATAATAGCGGAACTATATAGGGCAACTTTGTTTTTACGATATAAGGACATACTACCCATAGTCCTCTGCGTCTCCACACACAGAGATGGTTTGTGTGCAAGCGACCTCTGGCGGAAGTTTGGATATAAGGAATGTTGATAAAGTCAAATGATCCAATCAAATTGCGCGTTACAAATGAAATTATATCATTCATATTTGTTACCAATAAAAAAAAATTCAAATTAGTTATACCTGGTTATCAGCACTCAGCAGAGGAAGGAAACAATTCTATTTTTGGTTTTACTCATCTGTTACTCCATAAACTTGTTACAAAAAAAAAATGCTCTGGGGAGTTTGTTATAAGCAGACGTAACACGGAAAGGAGGAAGATCGTGTTCATTCATGTAGAGAAAATTTGAAGAGATAATGGCTTTAACATTGTAGGATTTATTACTGAATAATGACACTAATCATTAACAAGTTTGGGATATTGATCTAATCTGGGAATAATCCAAGGATTTGTGTAAAACAGTGCCGTGACACCATTTTATTCATGTACATCACATGTTCTAGATTCATTGAATAAAAAATATATAGATATATAGCACGCATTTACGTTTGAAAATAAATAAGGGCGTGAAGCGTGACTCATGTATATTAAAAAAAAGAAATGAATGATATTTTATATATATATTACATTTTATTTTTATTTATGTCGGAATATTCCAAGCCGTTAAAATAGCCGCACTATATTTAACAAGATTCATACGCACATTATTCACATTCGGTAGACTCCTAATATTTGTGTTTAGACTTACATTCAAGAAGAAATGGCTATCATTTCAATTGGTAAAGAACATTTGAAAAGGAAAAATAAAGCAAACAAAAATCATTGATTGTATGTTATAATTAGAAATATTTTCTTTTGTCTTTTTTATTGTGTAAGTTATAAATGAAGTTTAATGTTCTTCCATTGTACGAGTCGTATTGCAACACAGCCCTGACATCAGAAACCCTGAACCAGGGGTCACGCATTTGACGATTTTAGTAAAAATTCCTCTATATTGCTATCCACTCATTTTATTCAAAGTTAAGATGTTGAAATGGTTATGGTGATGTTTAAAATATAATCCAAACTCTGGTCGATCGATTCATAACAGAATATGATATTATATAGCCCTAGAAATAAATTATAACATTGATAAATGTAAAAAAAATAAAAAACTAATAATAATATCTATCTATATTTGTAATAATTAGGGCTATACGAATCGTGGATATCGGCCTCCTCAGTGCACAGGGGCTAAGCCCGTTTTGGGCCCGAACTCTGTAATACCATAAATATAGATATTTATGGTATCACAGAGTTCGGGCCCAAAACGGGCTTAGCCCCTGTGACCTGACTAGTAATACGGGGTCCCGGTTTTGATTCCCGATCAATACATAGCTTTTCTCCTGTATTCTACATTTGGTGCCGTTGACCACAACTGGACTTCAGGTGAAAGTCCTTTCAGGAGGAAAAAAAACAACAACCCAGAATCTGGGTTGCGTGTCTTCGAGGTCGATGACAAATTAAAGTAGGGGGGATTGTAGTAGTTAGGGATATACGGATCGTGGACTGGGTAGCTCAGTGGTTAGAGCACCTGACTAGTAATGCAGGGGTTCCAAGTTCGATTCCCGGTTCAAGATTTTCTTCTTTCTTATTTAGTACAATTTCATTACGTTCAGAGAAAAATGAAAAATTACCAAAAATTCAAAAATTTCACACGAAACATATAGGTGTTTTTTTTTTTTTTATATTTTATCATTTATTAGAAAGTATACATGTTATTGGTTGAGATAAAATATCCTCGGATACTCGATCCCGCATAATTCTCACCAATGGTGCCAGGGGCCCATTAGATTGAATGTATTTTATTATGATTATTATTTTATATAAGGCATACATATAATTTTTATAAAAATACATAATATCACTATATGTATAATAACATATATCAAATATTTGTTAGAAGTAGTTTTCAAAGTCATAGAAATATTATATACAACGTTGATGTTGATATAGCAATAGCTGCAATAATGTAGCCCTATCCAAATTTTTTTTTAATTCTGACGTTTTCGGGATAGGGCTACAATTCCATAGGATCTCCGTAATGGTGCAAAATAATTTTATGAATAACCGATAATAAACTCTGTGTATTAGTCCCAAATGTTGTTTACACCAAAAGGAGTACCAACTTTGTGCTCGGGCATGTCTAATAAAGGTGTTTTTCATTAAATACAATGTACAGCATGCAAAATTCTTCGTCTGCTCCGCCATGCTTGTTATCGCGAGATCTCGTAGGCGAATCTAATGAAAAACCTAAGCATTGACAATCAGCGCGAAAATGTAGTTACTCGAGCCACTTCGACAAAGAAAGGAAAATCATATTGTTGCAGAAAGAATTTACACTCTGCTGTTCGGTTTTTAACTTGATATTAAATTCAAACCTTTTCAATACCGACGAAATAGCTTTCGCCTCCATACTTTTCCATTGATGTAAATATTACCTTATATGGCATATGCAAATGACTTGACAATCGGAAGTTTATACTTCAGTACATCAAACATGGCGCACAAATATGAATCGAGAAATTGGAATTTATCGAAATTGTTGAAAACGGTAGAATAGAGCCTCACAAATCTTAAGTTGCAGGTTGTAAATTTATATATTGACTAAGAAACATAGAATATCATTTTATTTACGTAAAGAAAGTCAGGAAATGTTTAGAATGAGCGCAAATGTTGCGGGAGTGAATCACTCCCGCATTTGCACCATTACGGAGATCCTAAGGAGTTGTAGCCCTCTCCTAAAAAAAAAAAAAAAAAAAAAAAATCAGAGAGGGCTACATTATTGCAGCTAATATAGCAACAGTAGAATAACGTAGAAATTACTTAAGGAATAATGTATAAACAATGTAGTCGTAAGTTGACCGTATAGTTATAATGATAAATATTTAAGGATAATATATACTGGTCTCTTCACAGTAGTCAAGTTACATTAATTTACAAAGATGTTCAAAACATATAGGTATGAATATATTACAAATGAGTAATATATGGTTCTATAACAAAGACGATGGGTTTTGAAGAATGAATGCATTTTCAATATAAGATCCATATAGAACCCCTGCCTTAGCACCAGAACCCTGAGCTTCCCAGTTGTAGTGGAAAACTCGTTGTTGATAATGACAAAGTACACCGTTTGACTGTGGTAATATATCAGAAAGTAAAGAGTTTCAAGGCTGTGTCATTTTGTGGGAATTTTGTCCCCGTCTTTCTGCCCCAACGCCGGTAAGGATCACGAAGTTGACAATTTGTCTCCTTTCCCGACAAACGATACCTATCACAGTTGGTGAAAATTTATCTTGTAGTTTTGTAGAAGATTGGCAGTTGTAAAGCCGAGTGTTCGTTATGTCTCGTGAAAATAATGATTCTACACAGTTTTTATTCAGTATCTAAGATTTTCTGCTCATTCAAATATATTATGTATATACAGACTACACATAGTGTGAAGTTTGGAATAGGTAATTTCACGAGATCACATTATAATAAGGGCCAATTGTCAAAACGATCGCTTTAAAATAAAGGGCACCTGTCAATAGATCGCGTTAAAGTAAGGGGCATCTGTTCATAGGTCGCATTCAAATAAGTGACAACTGTCAACAAATAAGATTAGGATTGTTTGTTAACTTGTTTTACGTTCCTTCGAGAAGGTTTCACTCATACTGAGACGTCACCGGTGAAGGTTTCACTCATACTGAGACGTCACCGGTGAAGGTTTCACTCATACTGAGACGTCACCGGTGAAGGTTTCACTCATACTGAGACGTCACCGGTGAAGGTTTCACTCATACTGAGACGTCACCGGTGAAGGTTTCACTCATACTGAGACGTCACCGGTGGTAGGTAAAATACCACAAATTGTATGTACACATGGTCAGCAATCAGGGCCGAAGCAGTGAAGTTCTTTAACGTGTCAACCCCAATTTGAAGGTCGTAGCTGAAAGACTCGGTAATTATCACTACTTCTAAATGCTGATCTTTGGTGAAGGAGCAACCACCACAAATGTTTACATATTGACAATTAAAATAAGGAACGCTTTTCAATAGATCGCATTAAAATCATGAGTAAACCGCCAATGTAAGGCGCACCTGTCAATAGATCGCTTTGAAATAAAGGTCAACTGTCAACGGATTACAATAAGGGACAACTCTCAATAGATCATAAGGGTCAATTGTTAATAAATCACATTAAAATAAGGGGCAAATGTCTACAGATTGCATTAAAGTCGCGAATATCTGTCAATAGATCGCAACAAAATACGGGAAAATTCTTAATAAATAGATTACACTCAATTCATGAGAAGCTGTCAATATATCGGAAACTGTTAAAAAATCACATTCATATCAAAGGAAAATGACAATAGATCGCATTCATATTAAAGGAAACTGTCAATACATCACATTTAAATCAAAGGAAACTGTCAATAGATCACATTCATATCAAAGGAAACTGTCAATAGATCGCATTCATATCAAAATAAACTGTCAATAGATCATATTCATATTAAAGGAAACTGTCAATAGATCGCATTCATATTAAAGGAAACTGTCAATAGATCACATTTATATTAAAGGAAACTGTCAATACATCACATTTAAATCAAAGGAAACTGTCAATAGATCATATTCATATCAAAAGAAACTGTCAATAGATCACATTTAAATCAAAGGAAACTGTCAATAGATCGCATTCATATCAAAGGAAACTGTCAATAGATCATATTCATATCAAAGGAAACTGTCAATACATCACATTCATATCAAAGGAAACTGTCAATACATCACATTCATATCAAAGGAAACTGTCAATACATCACATTTAAATCAAAGGAAACTGTCAATAGATCACATTCAGATCAAAGGAAACTGTCAATAGATCATATTCATATTGAAGGAAACTGTCAATACATCACATTTAAATCAAAAGAAACTGTCAATAGATCACATTTATATTGAAGGAAACTGTCAATACATCACATTCAAATCAAAGGAAACTGTCAATAGATCACATTTATATTAAAGGAAACTGTCAATAGATCACATTTAAATCAAAGGAAACTGTCAATAGATCGCATTCATATCAAAGGAAACTGTCAATAGATCACATTCATATCAAAGGAAACTGTCAATACATCACATTCATATCAAAGGAAACTGTCAATACATCACATTCATATCAAAGGAAACTGTCAATACATCACATTCATATCAAAGGAAACTGTCAATAGATCACATTCTTATCAAAGGAAACTGTTAATAGATCACATTCATATTGAAGGAAACTGTCAATACATCACATTTAAATCAAAGGAAACTGTCAATAGATCACATTTATATTAAAGGAAACTGTCAATAGATCACATTCATATTGAAGGAAACTGTCAATACATCACATTTAAATCAAAGGAAACTGTCAATACATCACATTCATATCAAAGGAAACTGTCAATAGATCACATTCATATCAAAGGAAACTGTCAATAGATCACATTTATATTAAAGAAAACTGTTAATAGATCACATTTAAATCAAAGGAAACTGTTAATAGATCACATTTAAATCAAAGGAAACTGTCAATAGATCACATTCATATCAAAGGAAACTGTCAATAGATCACATTCAGATCAAAGGAAACTGTCAATACATCACATTCATATTGAAGGAAACTGTCAATAAATCACATTCATATCAAAGGAAACTGTCAATACATCACATTCATATCAAAGGAAACTGTCAATACATCACATTTAAATCAAAGGAAACTGTCAATAGATCACATTCAGATCAAAGGAAACTGTCAATAGATCATATTCATATTGAAGGAAACTGTCAATACATCACATTTAAATCAAAAGAAACTGTCAATAGATCACATTTATATTGAAGGAAACTGTCAATACATCACATTCAAATCAAAGGAAACTGTCAATAGATCACATTTATATTAAAGGAAACTGTCAATAGATCACATTTAAATCAAAGGAAACTGTCAATAGATCGCATTCATATCAAAGGAAACTGTCAATAGATCACATTCATATCAAAGGAAACTGTCAATACATCACATTCATATCAAAGGAAACTGTCAATACATCACATTCATATCAAAGGAAACTGTCAATACATCACATTCATATCAAAGGAAACTGTCAATAGATCACATTCTTATCAAAGGAAACTGTTAATAGATCACATTCATATTGAAGGAAACTGTCAATACATCACATTTAAATCAAAGGAAACTGTCAATAGATCACATTTATATTAAAGGAAACTGTCAATAGATCACATTCATATTGAAGGAAACTGTCAATACATCACATTTAAATCAAAGGAAACTGTCAATACATCACATTCATATCAAAGGAAACTGTCAATAGATCACATTCATATCAAAGGAAACTGTCAATAGATCACATTTATATTAAAGAAAACTGTTAATAGATCACATTTAAATCAAAGGAAACTGTTAATAGATCACATTTAAATCAAAGGAAACTGTCAATAGATCACATTCATATCAAAGGAAACTGTCAATAGATCACATTCAGATCAAAGGAAACTGTCAATACATCACATTCATATTGAAGGAAACTGTCAATACATCACATTCATATCAAAGGAAACTGTCAATACATCACATTCATATCAAAGGAAACTGTCAATACATCACATTTAAATCAAAGGAAACTGTCAATAGATCACATTCAGATCAAAGGAAACTGTCAATAGATCATATTCATATTGAAGGAAACTGTCAATACATCACATTTAAATCAAAAGAAACTGTCAATAGATCACATTTATATTGAAGGAAACTGTCAATACATCACATTCAAATCAAAGGAAACTGTCAATAGATCACATTTATATTAAAGGAAACTGTCAATAGATCACATTTAAATCAAAGGAAACTGTCAATAGATCGCATTCATATCAAAGGAAACTGTCAATAGATCACATTCATATCAAAGGAAACTGTCAATACATCACATTCATATCAAAGGAAACTGTCAATACATCACATTCATATCAAAGGAAACTGTCAATACATCACATTCATATCAAAGGAAACTGTCAATAGATCACATTCTTATCAAAGGAAACTGTTAATAGATCACATTCATATTGAAGGAAACTGTCAATACATCACATTTAAATCAAAGGAAACTGTCAATAGATCACATTTATATTAAAGGAAACTGTCAATAGATCACATTCATATTGAAGGAAACTGTCAATACATCACATTTAAATCAAAGGAAACTGTCAATACATCACATTCATATCAAAGGAAACTGTCAATAGATCACATTCATATCAAAGGAAACTGTCAATAGATCACATTTATATTAAAGAAAACTGTTAATAGATCACATTTAAATCAAAGGAAACTGTTAATAGATCACATTTAAATCAAAGGAAACTGTCAATAGATCACATTCATATCAAAGGAAACTGTCAATAGATCACATTCAGATCAAAGGAAACTGTCAATACATCACATTCATATTGAAGGAAACTGTCAATAGATCACATTCATATCAAAGGAAACTGTCAATACATCACATTTATATTAAAGGAAACTGTCAATAGATCACATTCATATCAAAGGAAACTGTCAATACATCACATTTATATTAAAGGAAACTGTCAATACATCACATTTAAATCAAAAGAAACTGTCAATACATCACATTCATATAAAAGGAAACTGTCAATAGATCACATTCATATTAAAGGAAACTGTCAATACATCACATTTATATTAAAGGAAACTGTCAATAGATCACATTTAAATCAAAGGAAACTGTTAATACATCACATTTAAATCAAAGGAAACTGTTAATACATCACATTTAAATCAAAAGAAACTGTCAATACATCACATTCATATCAAAGGAAACTGTCAATAGATCACATTCATATTAAAGGAAACTGTCAATACATCACATTCATATTAAAGGAAACTGTCAATACATCACATTTATATTAAAGGAAACTGTCAATACATCACATTTATATCAAAGGAAACTGTTAATAGATCACATTTATATTAAAGGAAACTGTCAATACATCACATTTATATTAAAGAAAACTGTCAATAGATCACATGCAGATCAAAGGAAACTGTCAATACATCACATTTATATTAAAGGAAACTGTCAATACATCACATTTATATTAAAGAAAACTGTCAATAGATCGCATGCAGATCAAAGGAAACTGTCAATACATCACATTTATATTAAAGGAAACTGTCCATGTATCACATTTATATTAAAGAAAACTGTCAATAGATCACATTTAAATCAAAGGAAACTGTTAATACATCACATTTAAATCAAAAGAAACTGTTAATAGATCACATTTATATTAAAGGAAACTGTCAATAGATCGCATTCAGATCAAAGGAAACTGTTAATAGATCACATTCATATCAAAGGAAACTGTCAATACATCACATTCATATTAAAGGAAACTGTCAATACATCACATTTCAATCAAAGGAAACTGTCAATAGATCACATTCATATTGAAGAAAACTGTCAATACATCACATTCATATTAAAGGAAACTGTCAATACATCACATTTAAATCAAAGGAAACTGTCAATAGATCACATTCATATCAAAGGAAACTGTC
This sequence comes from Ostrea edulis, assembly GCF_947568905.1. Classification (NCBI taxonomy): domain Eukaryota; kingdom Metazoa; phylum Mollusca; class Bivalvia; order Ostreida; family Ostreidae; genus Ostrea; species Ostrea edulis. The sequence goes on along the minus strand of NC_079165.1, from coordinate 92,731,880 downwards.
AATACATCACATTCATATTGAAGGAAACTGTCAATAGATCACATTCATATCAAAGGAAACTGTCAATACATCACATTCATATCAAAGGAAACTGTCAATAGATTACATTTATATTAAAGAAAACTGTCAATAGATCGCATTCATATTGAAGGAAACTGTCAATAGATTACATTCATATCAAAGGAAACTGTCAATAGATCACATTCATATTGAAGGAAACTGTCAATAGATCAAATTTATATTGAAGGAAACTGTCAATAGATCACATTCATATCAAAGGAAACTGTCAATAGATCACATTCATATTGAAGGAAACTGTCAATAGATCACATTTATATTGAAGGAAACTGTCATTAGATCACATTCATATCAAAGGAAACTGTTAATAGATCACATTCATATTGAAGGAAACTGTCAATAGATCACATTCATATTGAAGGAAACTGTCAATAGATCACATTCATATTGAAGGAAACTGTCAATAGATCACATTCAGATCAAAGGAAACTGTCAATAGATCACATTTATATTAAAGGAAACTGTCAATACATCACATTTAAATCAAAGGAAACTGTCAATAGATCACATTCATATTAAAGGAAACTGTCAATACATCACATTCATATTTAAGGAAACTGTCAATAGATCACATTCAGATCAAAGGAAACTGTCAATAGATCACATTTATATTAAAGGAAACTGTCAATACATCACATTCATATTGAAGGAAACTGTCAATAGATCACATTCATATTAAAGGAAACTGTCAATACATCACATTCATATTTAAGGAAACTGTCAATAGATCCCATTCAGATCAAAGGAAACTGTCAATAGATCACATTTATATTAAAGGAAAATGTCAATACATCACATTCAAATTAAACAGAGGGCACATTTAATCCTAAGAATAGCAATATACAAATCTGTGTCAGGTCAGAAGAGATGTTTGCATTATCTTGAAACTGAAAACTGTAAAAATTTACCTTATTTAATGAATAAAATGCAGATTTAGTAGAAAGTTAACTGAAAATACGCGCTTGACTCGAACACAAAATACACTTTTATTGAGGGGATTTGTTTGTTTTTAATCCACTGCGCAGCTATCGGACCGGGTAATAAATCTTAAAAGGAGGAATATATAGCTGATATTCACTGTTCTATTCGTGTTTTAAAAGGAAGTCAGTCATTACAGCAATGTGTTACTTACCTTTAACATCACTTCCAAATGTTTCCTAAAAACTTGATAAAGCTTGCATTTCTAATCAAATTATTGACTATAGTGACGCCTTTCTGCAGATTAGCCATGTCGCATAACTAGAATTGGTTATAGATATTCTTAGCAGTGTTAGCCGAGATTTGATTTGTATTTTATCACTAGAATTTCTCGATACATAAATGTCAGTATGTTTTAGAGTTACATCATTAACAAGTTGTCAATTAAACAAATAATTGTGTTATGTTTGTTCTGCAAGATGAATGTGACCTTGACCTTAAGGAAAATGTGGTGTATTCAGCTGGTAGACCTGTGATTTATGTTATACCTCTGTAAAATTTCCTCTCCCGTTCATTCAGTTGCTTATGTATTATGTATTCATATAATAAACTAGATGAAATCCCGCGTAATTTTACGATATTTACTACTAAAGTAAGATTCTATTATAGCTTACGGACTTCACCTCACATATGAAACAATATTAAAGGTGCAAACAGTAACTCCCGGAACAAGTGTTTCGGATTTTTTGGGTACAATTTGTTAATTTATCAGTATAGATATGATTTCTTGGTACTGTTTAAATTCGCGACTTTTTCCATAAAAGCAATGCAAGAGGACTCTCGCCTTAAAGCTGACATGAATTAATAAATACGTACACCTTTCTCATCTTATCCGCCATATTTCTCTCAGGTAGCCTAATTTACTCTACCCGTATATACCCCAAATATGATTGTCACACCTGAGTGATTTTTCTAGGTGGACTCGACCAGTGCACATCTCCGATAGTAATATGTAGGGAATGAGAAACAAATAGAATAACATTTTAAAACATTATGCTTTGCTCAAAATTACAAAATATTGATTGTATACTAATGCAACATTCTGGAAGTTTAGATAAGTTAGACAAAAATGGGGGAAAAAAATGCTTTTCTTGCATACTTGCAAGTGGTGCATGCCATGCAAGTATTTGCATTTTCTAATAAAATAAATGCGGATAAATCATTTGCCAATTACATACTGATAGAATGGAATAGGCAAAGAGCATAAAATATATTATTTTTATCAATTCTTGCAAAATAAAGGTGCATGCCATATGCATAATATGCAATGCACAAGGTATAATCGCCAAAAAAAGTATCAAATACGGGCATCTATTCAACAGGTATCGGAGATGTGCACTTACCGAAAATATTAGATTCTCTTTATTCTGATAAATCCACGAAACAAAATGATAAACTCCATTTGTATATCGTTAGAACTTTACAACACGTTGTCATTCCATTATACAGACTGCGACACACTTCACCCGTGCCAAACAGGGCGTCTTCAATCAGGGGAGATGTCAGAGTCGAATTTTTTTTTCTTATATTGAATGCTTGTCTGGTCGAGGTTTTGCAGTTTGTAGAAATCGAGAATCTAATATCTGGTTGGATATATTGCGTGCACAATTCAAAATTTCTCGATGATCATATACAAACTTGGATATACAAATAAGGGAATAATGATCGAAAATATACATCTGTGTGCAAATGCGTGTATTACATTTGCAATCCATAATAAACAGTTGATTACACAAAGACACATATGAAAGGAAATTTATAAACGAAAATATAGTTTTGTTGTCTCTTTTGGAACCACATAATTACGGTCTCTGTATGTCCATATTCAGAGAGAGAGAGAGAGAGAGAGAGAGAGAGAGAGAGAGAGAGCGACCGTCCTACTTTGATTTAAAATATATCATTTCACAGAAGGAAAGAAAATTGATCACTTATATAAATGTAAGCTTACAAGCATTAAAAATTTCCAGCTATTTAAAAATTTGTGATTGACAATATATTGGAAACTTACAGGAGTTGATGCTTATAATTGAATTCATTACAAATTTAAAATATATATATATTAGTTTGAACTGTGCATGTAGAAAATACTGACTTTGTATGTTAGAATAACGGGGAAAAAGTAAATTGTCATAAAAAAAGTGGGGAAAGCAGACCAGCCTTCCTGCCCACCCCAACCCCCTCTTTTCGTGCCTGAAACAACATATCAATTCGTGTTGAAAGAAAGGAACATATCTACATTTCATTAAATTCCAAAGGAGCTCGAATTTATGTGTTCCCCTATTAATTATTTTGTATGCAAGATTCGTTCTCGAATTTAGAATCATGCATTCAGTCAGAGCAGAAATGAATTCATGTTGAAGTACATCTAGTTTGAATGCAAATGTTGGGTTCCTTCTTTTAATTTCATCAGACTCATTAGAAACCCCTCTCCCAAACTATGCAGCTTTGTTTTTATTGATATCTAAATCGGTATAAATGAATCCGGATATAAATTATATAATGTTTTTTCGTGATCATATAGATATTGATAATGAAAAAAGAAAATGTTTATACTCTTGCCTTCTTCATATCCTACTAATGCATTACAGTATATTGACATTGTATCATATCAAATAAAACCTCAACACGAATTTTACTGATTTATGCATACTAACATCTTATCGAATACATTTGAATTTGAAATTTCTACGTACAGCGGTATGGCCATTGCACCAGATCTACGAAATGAAAATATTTATGAATAAATTACACTCAAGCCTCAAAGTAATCATTATGGCATGTTACAGAAACGTTAAAACACACAAATGCTATAGTCCTGCAATGCATGCGATTTTTATGAATACATGTATTTATGTATTCATGAATGAAGTTCCTACGCTTGAAAATATCTTGGTCTTTATGCATTTTGTTTTGTGATTTTGGTTTACCATTCCTTACACTGTGTAAATGAAGGAAAACTTGGTAAAGGGTGCAATTCTACATGCACCATGCATACAATTAGTATACATGCATGTGTTGCAAAGCAAAATGTACATGTAATAACCAGGCATGTATCGTCATTTTTCATGGGGGGGGGGGGGGGGGGGGGGGGGGGGTACAACAGGGGGAAAATGGAAAATTGAATTCTTCAAAATTTCTTGGCATTCAAAATAATAATTAAAAAATATGAACGAAAACAGCAATAAAATAAAACAAAACACTCAAACAAACCAAGATGTTTTGTCCGATGTTCAAAGTCCTAATGTGGGGGTGAAGGGTTAAAGAGTCTTTTACTTTGACTACCTCAATAATTTCCCTCTACACTTCATTTTCTTCCATCGTTGGGGGTGGGATGGGGTGGTTAGAGTCCTCTACCATGAGTGCTTCATAATATCTTCATTTTTTTAATTGGTGGTGGTGTGTGTCTTCTACTATTATATCAGAACTTTCAAGCTGGGGTAAGTGGGGGAGGGGTTGTCACTCAATGTATCTTTTATTTGCATTACAAACTAACAAAAAATGGATATTGTTATTAAAGGTGGGTGACAGACACTCTTGTCCTCTCCCCTTGATTTTTGATAACGACGCATAATATGATAAACTCGATTATTACATTTTGCATTAGTACAATTTGCGTCGAGTTCGACGCAGAATGTAATAACGCAAAATGGCATAGATATATAAGATCTATTGAGCGCCAAATTAGCATAAAATGAAGTAATTGAAAATAACATTATTTAAAAATATGTTTAATTTTTAATTATTGCGTGCTTTAAATGAATCAAATAAATCTGTATTTACAATTAATGAGAGCAGTATTGGGTTACTAGTACTGTTCTTTTTTTTTTATTGAATTAACGATATCATTTGTCTTAATAAGCGCACGATTATTACAAGATCATCGGTTCTCTCTCTCTCTCTCATCCCATACACCCGTACCGTGTTGTATATGCACATTTATGTACCTAAATGATTTCCTGATTTATAAATCTGCAATACTCTGACCAGTAAATCATATAGTATAAGGATTCATGCACAATACAGGGTAAATATTATACTCTGATTGAAGATAGCTGATCGGCACGGGCTAAGTGTGTCGTAGTCTGTACAATGGACAATGTTGTTTACTGTTGGAATGCAAATGGAGTTTCGACAAGTGTACACGTACATCTGCGGTCCTTTACAGATATTACGAGTAGGCCCAGGTAAACAGTCGTCCGCATTCGATGCGTTTTCATGGCGAGCATACATTCATTTTTATAAGTACAGTAGTATTTATGTCTTTGCCTTTTACTTGAAGTAATTGTGAATGGTATAGATTGTATACTCTTTGCTTATTCCATTTTATCAATAGATAAAAGATGAAATATTTCTCCGCATTTTTGTATAGTTTTGACATATTTACTGCAAATGTTTGCACGTTCATGTAAAGAAAAGGCATTCTATATATATTTATCCAAATATATATATTTAGAATGATTTACTACTGTACGATATGTTTATTATAATTTTGAGCACTGCGTGGTGTTCCAAAACGTGATTTCATTTCTTCTTGATGTCCTATAAATTAGTATCGGAGATGTACGTGTTACCTGTCGAAGCTACCCGCACAGGTAAATCGAAGACACTGATGTGAAGTGAAGTGAAGCGTAGCAAAGCTCGTCCCCTTATATACCATGCGAACCCTGATACATATAACAATAGAAATTCCAACTAATATGGCGGATTAACAGAGAAATATGGCGGACATATAGAATTATACTATATTTATTAATTCATGTCAGCTTTAAGATCGAGAAAACCATTTCACCATGAACAATAAATAAAGCTAGAAAAGCTAACGCACATACCGTAATGAAGACAATGGTGTCAAAGCAATGCGAGCATTACCATGATCCGAGAATATTTGATGCAATGTTCAAGACTCATTATGAGTACGGTATAATCCTTTTTTCCAATGCGTTTAAATTCGGTAAATTTCTTGACCTCAGTGTCATTGAAATTTTAAACAAGAGGCCCATAGGCCACATCGCTTACCTGAGTCACCTTGGACCATATTTATTAAAAAATTCCCTCCATACTCCCATGTAAAATATTGTGGCCCCAACCTACCCTTGGGGACATGATTTTAACAAACTTAAATCTGCAGTATGTCAGGAAGCATTCATGTAAATGTAGACTTTTCTGGCCCAATGGTTCTTGAGAAAAATATTTTTAAAGATTTTCCCTTATACATGTATATTTGTATGTAAAACTTCGATCCCCTATTTTGGCCCCATCCTACCCCCGGGGGCCGTGATGTTAACAAACTTTAATCTGTACTATGTCAGGAAGCTTTCATGTAAATGTAGCCTTCTCTAGCCCAATATTTTCCCTATATATTTGTATGTAAAACTTCGATCCCCTATTGTGGGGGGAGGGGAGTGTTATGTTAACAAACTTGAATCTGCACTATGTCAGGAAGCTTTCGTGTAAATTTGTACTTTCCTGGCCCAGTAGTTCTTGAGAAGAAGATTCTGACTATATATTCGCAAGTAAAAGTTTCAACATATACTAGAGATGTTAAAACTTGGCTGGACCGCCGCGGTGGCCTAGAGGTTAGAGCGTTCGCCCCGGATGAGAAAGGCCGGGTTTCGAATCCCGGCCGCAACAGACCTTAGTCGTTAAAACAGGTAGTGACAGTTCCATCGCTAAACGACCTTAAAACGGATGTCCTGTGTCACTGTAGGTGTGGCACGCTAAAGAACCCTCACTGCTCAATGGCTGTAAGCGCCGAGCAAAGGCCTAAATTTGAAGCTCTTCACCGGTCTTGGTGACGTCTCCATATGAGTGAAAAATTCTCTCGAGAGACGTTAAGCAACATACAATCAATCAAAACTCTGCTAAAAATACATGGTGACGCATAAAGTGTACTAGACAGTTATGTACAATTACCAGGGTGCACTTATACATGTAGCTTACACCAGTACCAGTGACTATACGCTCAAAAATGAATAAGTGAAAATAACGAACAGTGATTAATCTCATTGATTCTGTAGAGAATAAAAAAAATTAAGAGCAAGGCAAACACGGTCCTCTGGACACACCAGAGATAGGACCAGGCGTCCAGGAGGATTAAGAATCCCCTGTTGACCATTCACACTCACCCCATATCTTGATCAGGTAAACGGTGAAACCGTTGTCAAATTTATTATGTGTAAAGAACGACCTAACAATTGGTATGAAACACGTCATACTGCATTTGACCTAATGACAGGATGCAAGTGTAAATTATATCGTTATAACGACTTAATGAACTGGGGTCCCCAGGGACATGATGCTCACCTGAGCTAAAGACTACCAAGTTTTGGACGCCATCTTTAAATCCCTATTATCGACACGCTGTGTCCAGGGTTATCATTTTGATTGTTCTTGGTTTTTGAAAAGAATATATTAAAAATTTTCTGTGTATTCCAACAGAGTTCAGGTGATCTTATGGATGGACAAAAGATACTAAAAACTAAATTCGACATTCAGCGTAGGCTTTACGTACATATCGATTGATTGTATATTGTTTAACGTTCCGCTCAAGAATTTTTCACTCATATATTGCCAGTGAGGAGCTGCAACATTTAGGCGTATGCTCGGCGCTTATGGCCTTTGAGCAGGGACATGAGCCTCGGTATTTGCGGTCTCATCCGAAAGACCGCCCCATTTAATCGCCTCTTACGACAAGCAAGGGGTACTGAGGACCTTTTCTAACCCGGGCCCCCATGGGAACGCACATATCGAACACGTGTCTCTTTTATAAAATGCATAGGTAATCAACCACAGCATTGGACGTTTCGACCATGAATCTCTTTTGAATAAAAACAACAAAAAGCAACAAAATTAAAACAGTTGAGACTTTTATTTCACATTAGATAAAAACTTTAAAGTATCAATGTTGTTATACAGTAACAAAGCAATCTTCAACATTATCTCGGAGATCTGGATCTCTTTCCAGATGATGCTTCATAACACTTGATGACATCAAGTTACATTGTTAGGGTATAACATCCCCTTGTTTACGATGGCGACACAGGATAACGTTTATACAAATCTAACACCGCTCTCAAACTATATTTAAGACTTCCAAAAATGAACAATCCCAAGAAACATTTTTTTGCCCCGAGAATCTTCATTCTTGTATACGAACGACATTTTTATTAGTTATGGAAATGATAAAATAGATCAGACCTATTATTCAGATATAAAATTTAATTACAAAGTGCAAGTATTAGAATTATGAAATCAATCAGACTCGCCTTATTTTTCGAGTAGCCGCCGCAGGTGAGGTTTACTATTTTACGACTACTTTAATGCGTCCGTGTTCTTTTAACACCGTAAAAATCCACAATTTTCCTTCAGCACATTCACACATCACTGCCGATACTCGAAAGCTACCTATAAACTTATTTCAACAATCCTTAATAACATAAATATTTCTAACTCCTGAGTGTTATTTGCATAATTGAAGCAATTTTGCTATCCTGTTCAGCATTCACAAGTTGTAAATTCTTCAGAGAAAAGGGAAGTAAATCAAGGGGAAACATGTATCTAAGGATATCACCACGTGATGCATTTAAATCACGTGGTTGTTCCCAAGATACACTAGTTAACCTCATCCTCCTCCAGTCCGTCTTGCCGGTCTGTACCCAGTACCGCCTCCACCCATTAGAGGATTATAATCTGAAAGCAGACACAATTAATCTAAAACTCGCCAATTCATTTAAAATACTGCATACAGGCAAATTGAGAAAGTTTAGCCCCCTGTTATGTTCACTCAGACTCAGAGAGAAACATTTTTCCCCGTTCTGAATTCACCAAAACTCTGTAACAGTACTTTAAAATAACGAGTATATTTAAATTTGCTCAGTTTTGAATTCATCCAACACTTTTAAAACTACTTCAGGATAATGAGTATATTAGATCTGCTCAGTTTGGAATTTGCCCTATCAGGATGTGGACAAAATGGACAATTAACAGGACAACAGTTTACTAGTATATAGTAACAAACTAAAAATGTCCCAGTATCTGGCAACAAACTAAATATTTCCTAGGATATAGTAACTAACTAAATATTTCCTAGGATATAGTAACTAACTAAATATTTCCCAGGATATAGTAACAAACTAAAAAAAATTTCAGTATATAGTTACAAACTAAAATTTCCCAGTATTTAGTAACAAACTAAAATTTCCCAGTATTTAGTAACAAACTAAAATTTCCCAGTATATAGTTACAAACTAAAATTTCCCAGTATTTAGTAACAAACTAACCCAGTATATACGAGTAGTAACGTGTTTAGTATATAGTTACAAACTAAAAATTTCCCAGTATATAGTAGCAAACTAAAAATTTCCCAGTATATAGTAGCAAACTAAAAATTTCCCAGTATTTTGTAACACTAAAAATTTCAAGTATATAGCAACAAACCTAATATATCCCGGTCTATAGTAAGGTTTCTAGTATTTACTTACAAACTAAAAATTACCAGTATATTAGTAACATTTCTAGTATGTAGTTACAAACTAACAATTTCCGGTCTATAGTAATATTTCTAGTATTTAGTTACAACCTAACATAGGTCTATAGTAAGAAGGTCAATCAAATTTATATCCTATTTGTGTTTTACAATTCACTCACGAGTTTTAACGAATGAAGACGCGTCACCCGAGTGGTAGGCGAAGAGCCATTTTGACATATGTATGTGAATCTCGAAAGCCAAAGGCTCAAGTTGCATGAAATTTGCTTAACGTAAGTCTCAAGGTCATAGGTCGCATCATTCTATAAAATGAAAATTCAAAGGTCAAACCATTCTATAAAACTGAAAATTCACAGGTCAAACCATTCTATAAAACTGAAAATTCACAGATCAAACCATTCTATAAAACTGAAATAATTGATAATGAACAGGGCCGTAAATTACATGGTGGCGGAGGAGGCAGCTGCCTCCTCCAACTTTTGAGCCAAAAAAAAATTAAAATTTAAAGTTCATTAGAATTTATGTTGTTTCCAATAACTAAGAACATGATACCTCCCTTAAAAAGCATTCCAAATCTTTCTTTTAGAATGAGTTAGTCAAGTAACATCTTAGAAGGCCCTAGAATCAAGGATTTTGCACGAAACGTGTTCAGTGTGCACAAAATGTGCTCAGCGTCTGGGGGCCGCCCAGGCCCCCGCCTAATTTCCTGCCTCCTCCAAATTGAAGGTTAATTTACGGCCCTGATGAACTACTCACAATTTTATACAACTGAAATAACTGATAATGAACTACTCACAATTCTATAAATCTGAAATAACTGATAATGAACTACTCACCATTCTATAAATAACTGATAATGAACTACTCACCACTTTGACGTAATTTTGGTTTTGGCTTAAGTTTATTTTGACTTGTCTCTGAAGAATCGTCTTTCTGCAAAACCAAGAAACAGCCATTGAAATGAAGTACTCTGCAGTAAATACAACAATCAATAAAAGACAGTTTTAATTAATCAAAATACTGTTTCAATTAATGGTAATGATATTCGTTTTCAGGGTCTTTCAGGCATCCGACACACAAAGCATTTTTTTTATTTCCGTTTCTACTAATCTATCAAAGTTAGACAAAGTCCTTCCGAGACAAAATTACGTCAACCTCTATCTCATCTCCAGGGGTACGCTCACGAGATTTGGCCTATTATTGTACATCAAGTTGCCTTACAACTCTCGTCGGAATTGATCTTGTCCGCAGTAATAGTATTGTACGTTTAATATTTTTTTTTTGCTTCACAAGAAGTTTTCAAGATCACTGTACATAAATGTATATTAGAATTTTAACTGTCACCAAAACAACGAAACATTTGTCTATTAAACACCTATAACCTATAATATAAATGCCTATCATTCAAAATCATTATATTTTACTTTCAAGTCATATGTATTTTTTCTCCTTCCAATTTAAACTAGTTTTCTGGCAATTTTGTCTCCCCTCCTTTATTTCTGTCTATCTTTTTATGCCCCGTAATCAGCGTGTCGGGGACATACAGTTTTTGGTCTGTCCGCCTGTCTGTCAAATTATCCGCGAAAAGTTTGAAAACTTAAACCCTGCCCATAACTTTGGAAAAGATGGTGATAAGGTTTTCATACTTCAAATAGGTACTCCTCGTAACAAGACCTTCCTTTTGGTACTTTGTGACCTTTAACTCGTGGTTTGACCTATTTTAGATAAACGTGAACCTTGGCCATAACTTTGAAAGGTTAGTTCTTGTGCTTTAATATTTCCCATGAGTATTCCCTGGGACAAGACCTATCTTTGGGTACCAGATTTACTTTGCTGTCGTACAGAGCACAGGGGCTAAGCCCGTTTTGGGTCCGAACTCTGTGATACCATATATATTTATGGTATCACAGAGTTCGGGCCCAAAACGGGCTAAGTCCCTGTGGTACAGAGACATCAGTTTTTCACACACACACACACACACCCCTTTTGTTTTTAATTGCTTTGCTTAATTTTTCATAATTTGAATTTCACTTAACACATGACAAATGCAATAATATAGATGTACATGCAAGTATCCTAATGTGTAGAATTTATGAAATCATCTTAATTAGAAGACTCCATTAGGCATCAATGCCCGCTGTCTAATCTTACATGTATTATGCATTTAGTACATAATAAAATATGTTTAAAATGAACATCACTAAAACAAATCAAATTCTAGAAATACGCATCTTCCTTACGATTTTTCAGTTTTAAAACGTAGGCGATTCTGTGAGCATTGACATAATTCAAAACACGGTGTAACTATCGGCTGAGACTTATTAAATTAGGCTCTCTTATGTTTACGAATTGTGACAAAATAGCGGTATTTAAACGATTCAAGGCAACATTTCATTGATAACTGAAATATGAGACTATCATCTAATCATGATTTTTATTTCAATACTGGGTTCTTTCACCGCAGCAAATGCAGGAGATATTACGCATCACTTTCAAATTCTTAAGGCAAAGTAGCTTTTCTGAAAAAGCATCGCACACTGTCGTGTCAAAATACAATACAAGCACACAACTATTCATTATAAATAAGGTCTTAATGAATGCCTATAATTAAAACATAAAACCATAATGAAAAAACCTGTTATATGCAACAAGTTTCTAACGATAACCAAATTATCCGGAAATTGAAATCAGTCAGAATAATAACTAATCTGTCATTTAGGACCGATTGACGGAGGAGAAACTCGTATTCCATTCTCAGCCGAACTAATATAGCGACAATACCTCATGTTTCTAGGTATCAGATTAAAAGCGCTAGGCATAAACTATCTAAAAAGTCTGCCGGACTAACAAATATCCGTTAATAATACGACAATCAAACTTTCAGCAAGCCTTGTAAAGATTTACTTCCCACGTTTTTATCTTCTTGTGCATAACATGTAGCCCCCCCCCCCCTTTCCACCTATTATTATTGTTTAAATGTATCAGTCTAACGACTTAGGCATCGAGAATTTGTGTTATTAGTAGAAATACCGGCATGTTTCATGATGATAAAAGAATGTATGGTAAATTTACATGCTTTACAGATTTATAGTTAGAAAATCAAAACTTTAATCGATAACAATTGTTTCAGAAGTCGCACATTAATGTAATAACGAAAGCATGGGCACATCCTGCATTCAGATGTTTAGGTGTATAACAAATATAAAGAAATTGGCACGTCAGAAACAGGTGAGTAAATGGTTCCCATTTCTCTAGCACAGTCATCTGGAGTCCCTTAAGTTTTGGTAACGTTTTACCACTCCATACTTCACCAAGTACTCCTTCATAAGCGAATGCCAATGTCCACCAGCAATATCGTTTATAAGAGTAGGTTATTCTCTTCAGCCTCAGTCACGATTCTCACAATGGAGTGAATAACTCCATCCCGAAGTCTTCATTTAACAAGAGCTCTGCAAGACGGGACATATCCCCTCGCAACGAGTGTCAACAAGCTTTTTATATGAAGTTCCGTAGTGACCTTGACCTTTGGACTCCAAAATTAACAGGGTTTGTCCTCTCTTGATAACAAAGCTACATGTGAAAATTCAAATCAATCAGGTAAAACCACAGGGGCTAAGCCCGTTTTGACCCGAAACTCAACTCATGAGTTTCGGGTCAAAACGGGCTTAGCCCCTGTGGGCAAAACATGTGGCCTGTAGATGTGTATAAGCTCAGTCTTATCACACATACTCACCCACATACACACGGTCCCGTTACTATACCCCCTCTCACAATGAACAGCGGGGGGATAATTAAGGAACAGTATAAATGATGTTATGATCGCCTTTTGCAGTCGAAACTAATTCCTACCCAAAGCATCAAGTCTTTCATCATTGACTCAATAGATATAGCCCAGAATCACAGCAACCAACGTGTGACATTTTATTTTTGTAAACCAAACATATTTCATGCCAACTGAAAATTGACCCTGAAAAACACCGAGGCAGTAATGCTGTTGTCATTTTTTGTATTTTGTTGCCTGTTGAAGTTTGCCGTGTCTGTGGACCCAACATTGTAATACTGAACTTTATTGCCTATATATTGTTTGTATAGAGGGTGCCCTAGTGGTCTTTCAGTTCCTCTCATGGAATGAAGTCTACATTGAGCTTCACAATATCCTGAAACCATTGTTTACAAGTAATTGGTCATATTCCTTCTTTACATGATGTACACTCTCATCTTTCCGATCGTAGTCTTTCTGTTGGTCTGCTGGGGGTAATGCCAGAAGTACCCGCCCGATTCAGAGAGAGAGAGAGAGAGAGAGAGAGAGAGAGAGAGAGAGAGAGAGAGAGTCTTTCCAAGAGGAATAGGATTGGCTAGTTTAGGCAAGTATTACGCGGTTGAAAACAGACAAAGGCAGCCAATGTAAAGGTACTTTGGATTTACATGTCAGAGGATCAAACAAAAAAATTGACGCGCCTGGTAATTAAATTCAAATAAGAATAAAAAAAAGAAATTGTCGTACCTGTTCACTGCCAGTTTCATATTTCTATTTGACTCGTGAACATCACTATGTTAAAAAGTAGAACTAATACAGCATATAAAGAAATGGAGAGATCAAAGTTTGCTCCCAACGTCAAAATTGTAAAATCTTCTCTATAAACGCAAACTAACAGTCACCAACATTTGGTCAATAACAATCATTTGCTACTTCAAAGTTTATAATTCCTCATTTAGGTAGGTTCATACGTCACAAAGAGCTTGTTTTGTTTGTAAGATTAAAAATCTTTATAAATTTGAACAATTCCAATCTCAAACTAAAAAAATTAATAATAATTAAAAAAAAACAAAAAAACAAAAAACAAAAAAAAAACCAAAACAAAAACTAACACCCACCCCCATGATTTCCAAAAGATTCCGATTACAAATAAAAATGCGCGATATTTCTGGCAAAAAGCAGTGAACATGACGACTTTTGCATACTGAAAACATAACATAGTGGTCATCTCTTGTCATCAGTAGCTACAAATAAGACGAAAGCTGTTTACCACTACTATTATCAATTGATGCCGGTTAATTGCGACTGTCCATCAACAAATGGCTAAGGTATTTTTGAAATGCCATTAAAATCCGCGGCATTTAACTTTTCTTTTAACGGTAAAAAACACATGGGATTGTAATGCTTTCTGAGCCAGATAAAATAGACCTATACCATTTCATTAGTTTTTCATATTCCATTACTTTCTGTTACATTTGTTTAAAACAACACTAATCAATTTTGTCAAACTCCTTGCTGATATATTGAAAGATTTACTACTTTAACGTTAAAAGAAAAGTGATGGTGTATCAGCAATCCTTCCATACGCAAAACAGTTTCATCGCCATCATTTCAAGGCGACCAAAACCTCCAGTTACAGCTGTTTTAATTACGTTATAAGATGGACCGTTTACTACGTGAGTAGGAGAAAACCGTTGTCCAATAGTGCCGAAGAGGGCGGCTACCCAACCATCATAAATTCCACACGATGACATGAACTGCTTCAGAGAGAAAACGGTCCGTTACCACACAAGCATTCAGGATCTTTGAAGGTAAGTTCTATTAATATTTTGTCTATACGATCTAGATTTGACATAGAATATACAAATAATAAAATTACATGAATGCAGTAATTGTGCAATAATTTTTTATCTATAAATTTAGTAGTAGTGGTAGTAGTAGTAGTAGCAGAAATAATCGAAAAACTAAATAGATAAATATTAAGTAAGTTGAGAAAGAAAGCACGATACCTATTTGTTAACTCAGTTTGCATTTTATTTTATGAAGACAATCAAATGATATAAACCTTCATACATACATCAACATTATAAAAATACTGAGCAAGGTCAATATAATGCTGTAACCTTATATACTGTAAATGGTACTACTCTAATTACGAAGTCTCACATAAAATGTATCTTTACAAATTGAATTCAGACTTAGGAGATGCAAATCTGAAATTTAATTATAAAGAAATCTACAGCCTTCAGTGACTATGCATCAGTTGAACACCATGTTCATCAGCGAGTCTAAATTTCCAAACGTTTAGTTTCAAAAATTTGTTGTCTTTATGTTTCATAAAAATTCAGCAAATCTGATGTAATTCATTAACATTACAATTTTAGAATTAAATTTAAACAATTTTATTGAATATTGGGGAGCAGGACATTGCTCTGTTATCTCTCCCTATCTTACAATTATGTTTTAGATTGACAACTTTCCCTCACATTAATAACAGTGATAAGCGCTTCATATCAGTTCGTGTGTAGTCACATCTACTTTTTGAATGCAAATATACTAACTAAAACATGACATGATATCTAGTTGGTGGTGATTTTCTGACCCCTTAAGAGTATGAAACAATTTGGCTGATTTTAATGAAGTCACGAGTACAAGTAAAATAAAAACATGACAAATTACGAGCGTCTTTCTAAGCGACGAGAGCGATAGTTGTTTTAATGTTAGATTATATATATATATCTATATTCCAGTATCATTTTCATTTAAAAAATTAAAAAAAAATAATTTGTTGTTCATTCAAAAAAAAAAAATAATTGCATTTTTGAAAATGTATAAGGGTATAAACTGCGATGCTTCAGGCGGACATTGATGAAGCCCGTTAGTTCTTCATCAAAAGTATGCCTGCGTGAAGCATTGCACTATACACGTTATACTCGCATGTATTTTAAAAAAGGAAATTTACTTACACATATTTACATTCTACTTTGTTTGCTGTCGGAATTCCCATTTGTTAAAATATACATGTACTATATTTATCAACATTCATACGCGCATTGGTCACAATTACATCGAACTCTAAAATAAATGGCCATCATCACAATTTGTACAGAAACATTGGAATCGTATATGTATTTGACAATATTTCGCAATGACACCACTGTGGAAAACTGGACAATAATATTGACGCCATAATGCAAGGCCGATTAGTTATAAGTTGTAAAAAGCAATCAGGACAATTTCATATCTGTTCATAAAGCAACTACAGTCATATGAATAAAATGTAAAATATTTCACACTACGAGACTTAGACCCCCCAATGGAAATCAAGTGTTAGTCTAATATTTTGCCAGTATTTTCAATTTTATCATCATATCTCATTTGAAGTAAGGTAACGCCTGTTCATAAAATCTCGGTGAGGGTACGTGTATTGGCATCAAAATACTACAATCTAGTGGCTTCAACATTCGATCTCTGAGGACAAAACGGGATTACATCTGCTAAAAAAGGCCAATGGCTTAATACAAAAGGACAAAAACATATTAATCAGCTACTTGACAAAAATGTAAAAGATGCAATTGTAAAGTGATAAATAAAATCACTTGCAGTAGGCACCAGTCCGTGGGGATTTCTCCGAGAGGCGTCGTTAAGTTACACACCATTGCGTTAACGATAAAACGCATCAAATCCTTTTTAATTTACTTTCCAAAGTTCTCTTGTCATGGAAATTTCCCTGAGATTACTGGAATAAGTCGATTTCCTCACATTACATAAAACAATTGGGAAGAGAATCAACTACAGACAAGCTGTGTTCAAGATTTGAGTGACACCTGAACAAATCGTGACCTACGCAAAATTTCAACGCCAACGGAGTCAAGTTAAGGACTGCAATTGTATTCAATCAATAGATTGAGTTTCAAAAAAATGAAATACAAGACGCATCTAAAGAAGATAAAGTCAAATTCCGATAGATGACATTGCAAACTTTTTTTTCTAAAGATTCCATTTATTTTTGAAAATCATCTGAACTCCTTTATTTTGGGAATACATACATCGTTACGATCCTTACTATATACAGACACGGTTTGAAAAAAAACAAAACCCTCTCACATTTACTATATTACAATTATTTCGTGATCTATATTCTACTAAATTTCAATTGCAGGTTCTAATATGAATATACTCTATACTTGGTACCCTTACATCAGTAATTACTTAGCTCTAAATAAAGGTTGTAGTCGAGAGAAAAGCGAATGAATCGCATATTGTTTCCAAACATCACCTTATATGTTTTCAATAAGTTCTGGTGTTCTCTCAGCCTCTCCCATTTTTTTTTTCGAACTGTAGAGCTATATCTATAATCTCTGCCACACTAAGATAAGAGCAAGGGAAAGTAAAAAAAAAAAAAAAAAAAAAAAATCAACCGCAAACTTGAATAGCATAATGAGGTTTGAACGAATAAAATATAAAGATATTTTTCCTAAAATTGTTGCGCTACACCACATTAACCTGCATAAGAAATGTGGTAAGAACCACTGTTTCTGTTGTTCGTTCAGAAAAAAAGAACAAAACCTCTACGTTAAGCATCCAACTAAATCTTATGTATTTAACTATAGTGCTCAGGTTTACGGTTATTTCGTGGAACTAACGGCAATTATGTCATAGCTTGAAGCCCTTCCGTCGTTTTTTGTCATGATACCTGAAATACATCTACGCTTTTCCCCGACATTTAGATAGTAAAATTTAGATTTTTGATCATCGCCACTTACAATTTGACTCAATTTATGAGCTCAATATTTAACATTACAGCAGTTCAATTGGCCATCTTCAGGTGATTGTATAGACTTAATATGGAAATAGCTTATAAATGCTGCATAACAGCGTGTAATGTCGACACTCCTCTGTAAAGTTTATGGCCCAAGAAAGAAGACTCATAAACAATGCAAGTCAGAACTGCTTGGTGACGTCGGTGCCTGAGCAAGAAGCTCTGACCAATAAATGCGATTTAATAACAGAAAATGTTTGTAACCGTACAACCCCTCTGAAACGGAAATGAAAGAATGAAATATAAATCTTCACAAATTACTTTCGCAGGATTGTAATAGATATTAGTGAGGATACTCATGCAAAAGGGATACAATTTCACTTTTGATTACTCCAACAGAAACAATCATGCGCTTTTCATATTCTAGAATCATGTGACAAGGTCAAGGTATTTATTTAGATGGGTAAAAGAAGGAATTCGAGTTGATGTTGACAAACAGTAAACATAAAACATGTACAAATTTCAAATATATATGTATTTTATTTCCTTGTAGGAAACAACAATGCAAGGAATAAATTTTCATCGACTTTGGAGATCAGCCCTAGTACTCTTTTCATTTGTACTGTTCTGTTCGTGTACAGCGAGCGCATCACGTGACGACTTTCAGACTGTCCCTACGGATCGGGAAATGGGCGGAGAGCTTGCTTACATTCTATCCAATATTCGTCAAAAGTTACGGAACACTGACTCAGAATCATTTCCAGTTTTATTGCAACCTTCATCATTAAATGCCAAAAGATCCATTTTCGGAAACAGATCTACACAAAAACGCGGAGGGATATGGATTTGGATGCCGGCGCAGGGATACGTGTCTGTACCACGTGACGAAGTCAGTGGAGGAGGTAGCAAAGGCGCTTCATCAAATCTCCTTAGATACGGTTAACGGACAGTTTTGTCTTCATGGATTTATGCCAATCACCATGACAAGCATTTGTTTATTTTTTCAAAATAAAGCAGATATATAAATTTCCGTTTTCCTTTTCAATTTTACAGTTGACTATCAATGTACATGTACAGAGACTGGTAAGTATATTTTTTCTGCTAACAACAAATTCGATCATTGATATGGTGCAATGGAATGCTTGCCATCTTTACTGATAGAAAAATATGCATTGGATTATTTTGAACCCTAAGCCTATATAGATTTTAATATTCTTATACCAGCTAGGGTATATGGATACATACAGTCCTTCAAAATCATTTTCTTGCGCATGAAAAATGTTTACCCAAATCAAATAAAAGCTAGCTTTTAATATCATCCCAGCCGGTTGATTCACTTACTGGTTTAACCTTTGACCTGTAACCTTTCCCCTCTTGAAGACTGTCCCATTCTTCTATTTTCTGTTTTCTTTTCTCTTCTTCCCTCTAAAGGATAAATAAAAAGAAGCATTCCAAATTTTATTAACAGAAATATGAATAATGATGATACATTTTATGTATTGTAGTCTACTATGATCTCCTTGATTGTGTTTTGTAATACTTTGTAATAGAAAGATAAAGGCTGTAAAGAGATTGGAAGATCACATTCCTCCCATATAAAAAAAAAAGCCCACTTCAACTTGTTCAAACTTCAAAGACATGTATGTTCCATGATATGCCTACTGTGTAAGTAAACACTTGAATACAAAACATTCTGGTTTGGATTTTTTTTTAAGTGTACACGTTTGGTATTTATTTTTTTACAAATTTGACATCTAAAATGAAAAAGTTCCTTGAATAATCAGATAGATAAATTTGATATTTTAGTTTATATCTTGCATCTCTATTCGTTTGTGTGAGAAACCTACTAGAATGTGGTTTCTGAGAAGTGGTCATGTGACACAATGTGGGTCATGTGACAAAGGTGGTCATGTGACAAAGGTGGCCATGTGACGGTGGTCATGTGACAAAAGTGGGCTATATGACAAAGGTGGGCCATGTGAAACAAGGTGGTCATGTGACAAAGATGGTCATGGGACACATGATGGGTCATGTGACAAGGATGTAACTGTAAGGAGGCAACAAGAGAATCAGCTTTTGAGATCTGAATCTTGATCCAAAGTTTTTGTGGTGGGGAGGGGTGATCTGTGGAATGCTTTATTTTAACTACTCTCTTTTTCCCTTTGGGTTTTAGATCTCAAGATGAACACTGAAACATAAATCTATCCATTACGACCAGCTTGGTTTCAGAATTTACAGATACCTGTCTCTGCTGCTCAGCAAACATGGCAGCCTTAGCATCATGTTCCTCTTGGAGCCTCATCCTGGCCCTCTCCATAGACTCTAGTCTCTTCTGAGCTGTGTCTGGGTCTACAGAACAAAGAAAATGTACTAACAGGTTTAGAAGCTAACGTTTTATGTCACCAGTCCAGCTGGACTGATGGGGTATAATTTCAACCAGTCTGCAGAAAAATTTACCAATCCAACTGAGTTTTCCAGAAATAATTAAACATACATGTATTTAATCTCGTTAATGTTATTAAAATGAAATTTAACTAAATATGCCTCAGAAAATATTGTGGGATTTATATTTACGAATATTTATCTAGACATCAAAGCATGACAAATGTGTGTTTAAAATTTCATAAGTATATTTTCCAAAATGATGCTTTAGAAAATTAACCAGTCCCATCGGACTGACTAAAGCAAATGTCAGTCAGTCTGCCAGACTTTTAACCAGTCACGAATTGACAGGCATATTTTAATTTCAAGCCCTGTACTAAAGGTCCAATATATATCTAGATGTGGGACCCTATAGTTTTCACTCTATCTGTCCATCCATCCAGAATGTTTTATAAGTACCCTTTTTCTTACAGCAATGACATTTTGCACCTGTGCAACCAAATTGTCGCAAACCACAGTCAAAATGTATGATCCTCTCCCCATAGGACCAGTATGGAGGTACATGTACTTTAATATACTTATAAAATTCCCACATTGATATAAGTTACCAATGTGTTTTATGTAAGGTCTAAGAATACTCATTCATTATACTGCTATAAGAAAGAGTCCAAAGTCTCTCACAAAATTATGCAATCATTGTAATGCTCTATACATCTATGAACTATTGCTTTTAACAAGACAACCTATGAATTGTTCATATCTTCATTGCGGAGTAAAAATGAACCAAAATTTTAAGTCAACACAATTAGTGTTTTATACAGACCTCTTTAAAAATTCCCACACATGTAACCAACTTTTGTATATTGATATTGAATGCTATTGCAGCTAAACATGATCCAGAGTACAGAACACATCAGTAAACTTTAGCAGCTTAATGGCATGCATATATTGGTATTTTTAATGTACAGCATTTGATAAAAAAAAAAGCTTCACTGGAGGATGTCACAGAAGCATAAAAAAACCCTGTCTACATTACTTTCCACTTCTGACAAATGTCCTTGTTCTGAACTGAAGCCAGCTTCTGTAGTACGGGAAGATCAAACAAAAGCAAAGCCTCTTACTAGACCATCTTAATGGGAGGCAAGGAAGGTCAGATTCGTCTTCGTTAGTTTTGATGGCATTTCTAGACAGACCCTATTACCCTACCACGGGTTTTTGACGGGAGATGTTAAAGTACACATTATAGTCTTTTTAATTTCAATTTAAAACCTCTGTCGATGAAAACAGCTTCCTGATTATTTTCTTGAAACAGGAGTCTGAAAAGTAGTCCATCAATTTAACTCATTTTATGACATTGGCCAAAGCAGTGATGAATAAATACAACATAAAACTATACCAAAATAATACAATAAAAAATATTTTTGAGTGGTTAGTAATAGTAATACGTAAAAACTTCATTGTAAATATAAACAAGAGTACCACAAACCAAACATAATATGCCCGAGAAAATGCTTACAAAGGCCATAATTTGTAGAATTTTGATACTACATCAGCCATCATCAGGCTGTGACATTCTTTGCATTATATGAATATAGGACAACCATGTCCTTTATTCAATATATTTGCTCAAAACGGACTAAGTTCAATAACCTGTAATTGTCTCAAAAATTGAAGAAAATCAAAATCCTTGCCACATGCACATCTTCCATACCCATACAAATACTCTGTATAATAAAAAGGTCTTAACTTGAAAAGTGTGGAAGAAAAATAAAAGACAAAAAGGGGCAAAACTCCTGCAAGAGGGGTCGAAATGGATCATAATTGTAACATATGATCTAGTGTGATCCACAAAGGAACTACACAGCAAGTTTCAACTTGATATGTAAAAAAAATGAAATTAAAAACAGAAAACCACGAACGGATGGATGTACAGATATCACTGTACTGCAATACATCTTGTATAAAGACGGGCATATAAAAATTAATTGCAGGTAAAAATAAGTACATATGAATTACATGTATCATTGTTCTGTGTAGAGACCAATTACTTTTATTGGGAGTTGGATTTCGTTTAACGCCCTCAAAGTAATCAGGTACAGCATACATGGATATATTGCTGGGGACTTATGTGTGAGCCACATCACACCTTCATCTTTTTTTGATACATAGCAGACATAATAGAAAATATCCACTAAACATATAGTCCTTTATTCAAAACTCAATTTCAATACAGAAAGAAATGTTTCATCAAACCTGCATCAAATGAAACAGAGATAAACAGAGATAATTTTTTTTCAATTTACAGTGTATACATGTACATGTATATAAGTAAAATAAACTTCAGATTCAATTTTCATGAGCATTATGAAATAACCATCCTTATTCTAAATTGCAAACTAGGAAAGGATTAGTGAAAATAATCAATATGAAATATTTAAAAAAAGACCAACAAAAAAAAAGAAAAAAAAAAAAAGACAAATCCCAGTGAAATTACTTTCGATACATAATATTTTTTTTAATGTAGAAACGGCTCCACTCCCAGGAGTACATTCAGTCCTTTGATTATTCGTACATATAAATATATTCCATATATTCCGCATATGTTTTGATTTTCCAGAACTGCAATTTTAGTCTCAGAAATGCAGTTTGGTTATAAATCGAGTCAGTAGTGAATCTTTTCTGCAAAGTTGTGCAAGAATATTAAAGGGTCTATTCCTGTCTATGAATACATGAAACCCTGTCATTACATAACTCAAAGACACAAACTCTTTTGATAGATGAATCAGACTTCAAAGTGGCTTTCTTCTTTAAAACTTTCTTTTTAATTTTGATAAATCAAGAAAGGCCATTCATTTGCTTTGATAGTCCTAATTATGAATACTCTACTAATAACAAAATTTAGGACAACTAAATTAGACACGAAGCTTGTTTTGCACCAGAAAACTATAGCCAACCAGTCACAGACTCATTGAATGCTACAATTTCTTGGGATCGGCATCTCAGAAGTATTTCATCAGACAATAAAAACTTTTCTCCAAATAACCCTGATTCAGATTGCATGCTAATAATCAACACAGCAGCAGTTTGAGATGTCTGGAGCCCATTACATCTGTAGCATGACCTACTATTCACCACCACAGGACCGGTCCTCAATTCAGGTTCAGATTGTACCCATCATGCCCTGTAAACGTACATTTTAACACATGATATTTTTTCTGCCAAGTCTGTGGTCACATAAAATCCGCCTAATTTCATATCAGCGGACTTAAAGTAAAAGCTATTTTCATGTACGCCACATGCAACTCGGTGGAATTTAATACCCGCGGACCAAACCAAAAATGATAATTCCGCAAAATGATGATTGATGACTCCATGGAATGAAAGACGTCCACAGTACTTAAGGAGGTATTCTACATGGTCATAATGGCTGACTTCCTTTTAAAACATGGATGAAAATATGAATATTAGCAATATTTGTCTATTCATTTAAAAAATTATCGCCTAGCTAAGTAGCTCAGTAGGTGAGCACGTCGACTGCTGAACTGAAGATTATGTGTTCGAGTCCAGCTGGGGTTTTAAATTTTTTTTCAAATTGCTTTCTACTAAAACTGCATATTTTGACTAAATAAAGTAAATTTGAAAGTTTTCAAGTTCAAAATATTGTTATACATATCCTCCACTTTTCATCCATATCAAATTTCTCTGGTGTAGCTACCTCCTTAACCTACTATTCAACATGAAAGGACTGGTCTTTGATTGGGTTGGAGATTGTACCCATCATGCCCTGTTTTCTACAGAGAACTAATTTACCACTACTCACCATACTTTTTCTGGTAACTGATGTCTTCTGCCTTGGATTTCATTTCCCGAATTTTTGGGTTCAGTTTAGATTTTATGTAGATCAGAATGAGAATTCCCAGCAAAACAAACCAGCCATACTGCTGCAGAATTCCTAAACCTGAAAAATAACAGTCTGAATATGTTTATACAGTTTTTGTGATAATGCTTATCTATGTCAATTGTACTGTATACCAATTGAACACAAGTCATATTGATCAAATCAATAGGATAACAAGTTCTAACAACTCCTATTCATTGAATGCAGGAAACATAACATTATGACAGTCCCTTTCCTAAAATATCAATATAAACTGGTACATACACAATAATTTTAATACAAGAGAGAGAGAATACAAAGAGAGACAGAGACCAGGGGTGGATCCAGAAATTGCGATGGGGGGAGTGCACAAGTTCATGAGACTGGGGGTCGCCTTGAGGCCCCCAGTGGGTCCAGGGCAAAGCCCTGGTGGGGTCCAAGGGGCAAGGTTTCCGAAAGCTCCTGGATCTTACAGATTTCATAAGGCTTGAAATATTTCTCCTATTTATATAGTAATTAGTACTATTTTTTTTTAAAATCATTTTTGATAAGGTGAAATTAATAAAATGGTGCAAATTTTAAGGGTTTTTGGAAAATATGTTAGTTCTCTCAATAAAAGTAATTCAATAAATTGAAAGATTTTGTCATTTATTTCTCCGAGAGTGGAAGAAATTATTGCTTCTTTTATCATTTACATTTTTCTAAACAAGATATCTTAAATTTTAAAATTTTAGGGTCTCCGCCATTGGAGACACAGATAGAAACGTACAGAGGGAGTTGTATTTTCACTTGACATTTAAAGCTTTCCCATGATAAAAACTTTTCCAGTAATTGAAAGTAAAAGGTTTAATTCAGTTGGGAAAAAGACATACTGAATTTCATATGCATATGCCGATTTATTCATTGAATTGTTAAGTGAGTTGAACAATAAATATATGACCTACCAAAATATTCTGACTGAACATTGCAATTAAAGATAAATATAAGATCAAATATAAAAAGTTGAAACATGAAACACATTTAAAAAAAACCATACATAATCCAATGAAATTAAAAAGATTTTTAATAAAAATCTAAAATAAAAGGTGATAAAATATAAATAAACATTTTGAATTAAGTATATGAAATAGAAGATATCCACAGGCTTTATCAGTCACCTGAGTATTAATTAAAAGTATCACTAGTATCACTTATCAGTCACCTGAGTATGAGTTAAAAGTATCACTAGTCCCACGGGCCTTATTGGTCACCTGAGTATTAGTGAAAAGTATCACTAGTCCCACAGGCCTTATCGGTCACCTGAGTATTAGTTAAAAGTATCACTAGTCCACAGGCCTTATCGATCACCTGAGTATGAGTTAAAAGTATCACTAGTATCACTTTTCAGTCACCTGAGTATGAGTTAAAAGTATCACTTATCAGTCACCTGAGTATTAGTTATTGCCCTGGCTATGGAATCTAGAAAAAATTCCTGTTCTCTGCATCTCTAAATTCTAATAATCAGTAACAGTATAAAATAAGCTGTGGTCTTAGAATGTAAATGCCCCCAAAAGTGCCTATACTGATGAAAGACTTTACATACATATGTATTATGATATATATAATATTAACATGTTTTGGACCTGTCCTAGAGTCAGAACCCTTGGGTTGCGAAATTCACAATTCTGAGACGTACATCCTACATGTAAATATGTATTTAGTTTTTATTCCATATTAGCAAACTTGAAGAAGTCTTTCAAATGACAATGAAGATATAATCACTATAAAAATTTTGTCCCCACCCTGGAACTAAAACACTTTAATACCCCCTGGGATTATGAAGATATAATCACTATACCCCCTGGGATTATGAAGATATAATCACTATACCCCTGGGATTTTAAAGATATAATCACTATACCCCCTGGGATTATGAAATTTACAATTTTGGTAGAAGATTACCAATTCCTTCTAAATATCTATTGTAAGTTTCAATTAACTATCAATAGCATTAAGAAAATATTATTCAAGTGTTTTACACATATACACTATATGCACCAAGATTGGTCACATTCTGGAGTCAGAAGCTTTACCCTGGGGATCACGAAATTTATAATTTCCAGCTCTACATCACTATGCACTTAATTTTTCTTAATTAAAGATGTGTAATTGAAGATAAGATTTTTAAAAATTGGTCAATGGATGGCAGTTTTTGCCCTGCCCCTAAGACCTCAGGGATGCGAGAGTCCTGAAATTTACAATTTATATCCCCATTCTCCCAAAGATGCTTCATACCAAATTTGAAAGGAATTGGAATGGTAATTATCAAGAAGTTAAAAATATTCAATTCTTATAACTTTTTAATCACTAACCATTTTGGCCCCACCCCCCTGGGATCATGAAATTTACAATTTTGGTAAAGGGCTATATGCTCATCCTAAATATCTATTTAGTTTCAATATATCATTTAAGAAGATGCATTTTCAATGTTTTACACATAAACACTATATACCAAGTTTGGCCCCACCCTGGAGTCAGAACCTGAATCTACCCCAGGGATCATGAAATTTACAATTTTGGTTAATACCTTCCTGCTCTACATGGCTATATTATGCATTTGTTTTTTTTTTTTTAGAGGTGTGTGGTTGTTAGGGGTGTGTATTGCTCAAGATTTTCCAATACGATACAATATTCTCTGATGCGATATCCGATATATTGGATTTACAATGTAGTTAAGCATTTTCTGAAGTAAAATATTAAAATAAAAAAAAAATGAAGTGGTATAAAGGGACTGGTTCACGATTTTTGAACAAAATATTTTCAATTTTTGATGTTAGATATTAAAAGTATAACTCATTTAATGTTGACAACCAAAATTTTGACCTTCTGAATGCAAGAATAATAGCTATATTTTAGCCTTGAATCTGTGTTATGTAAACAAAGACGAGAGTCTTTTTATGTAAACAAACAAACAAGTGAAATATCAATTTGTAATGTAAAGCATCTTTATTTTGCATAGTCGCACATTTTAACTTTTAGATGACACATTTTACCCGAAGAATGCTTGAAATGTGAAAATTATTATAAACCTAGATCGATATCCATTTCTTTTGAAAATTTCGTAAACAATAACGTACCGCAATCTTTGTTTACAAAACAAATAATGAACTCTCTAATATCAGCTTCTGTGATCATGTATAACCTTATTTTTATGTGATTTTTTTTAAAAACATGTTAGACAGTAGATTTTGATCATTAAAAGTGAAAAATAAAATTTTGGGGAAAATCGTGAATCAGTCCCTTTAATATCTTTTATTTCATAACAAAACAAACAATGACAATTAAAGTCTGCATAAACTCCAATGTCACAATGTAAAAGCGGGGATTAAAGTCTGAGAAATCTCCGATATCACAATTTAAAAGCGGGTATTAAAGTCTGAGGAATCACTGATGTCACAATGTAAAAGCGAGGATTAAAGTCTGAGAAATCTCCGATATCACAATGTAAAAGCGAGGATTAAAGTCTGAGAAATCTCCGATATCACAATGTAAAAGCGGTTATTAAAGTCTGAGAAATCTCCGATATCACAATGTAAAAGCGGGTATTAAAGTCTGAGGAATCTCCAATGTCACCATGTAAAAGCGAGGATTAAAGTCTGAGGAATCTCTGATGTCACAATGTAAAAGCGGGTATTAAAGTCTGAGGAATCTCCAATGTCACAATGTAAAAGCGAGGATTAAAGTCTGAGGAATCTCTGGTCACAATGTAAAAGCGGGTATTAAAGTCTGAGGAATCTCTGATGTCACAATGTTAAAGCAGGTATTAAAGTCTGAGGAATCTCTGGTCACAATGTAAACGCGGGTATTAAAGTCTGAGGAATCTCCAATGTCACAATGTAAAAGCGGGTATTAAAGTCTGAGGAATCTCCAATGTCACAATGTAAAAGCGGGTATTAAAGTCTGAGGAATCTCTGGTCACAATGTAAAAGCGGGTATTAAAGTCTGAGGAATCTCCAATGTCACAATGTAAACGCAGGTATTAAAGTCTGAGGAATCTCCAATGTCACAATGTAAAAGCGGGTATTAAAGTCTGAGGAATCTCCAATGTCACAATGTAAAAGCGGGTATTAAAGTCTGAGGAATCTCTGGTCACAATGTAAAAGCGGGTATTAAAGTCTGAGGAATCTCCAATGTCACAATGTAAAAGCGGGTATTAAAGTCTGAGGAATCTCTGGTCACAATGTAAAAGCGGGTATTAAAGTCTGAGGAATCTCCAATGTCACAATGTAAAAGCGGGTATTAAAGTCTGAGGAATCTCCAATGTAAAAGCGGGTATTAAAGTCTGAGGAATCTCTGGTCACAATGTAAAAGCGGGTATTAAAGTCTGAGGAATCTCCAATGTCACAATGTAAAAGCGGGTATTAAAGTCTGAGGAATCTCCAATGTCACAATGTAAACGCGGGTATTAAAGTCTGAGGAATCTCCAATGTCACAATGTAAAAGCGGGTATTAAAGTCTGAGGAATCTCCAATGTCACAATGTAAACGCGGGTATTAAAGTCTGAGGAATCTCCAATGTCACAATGTAAAAGCGAGGATTAAAGTCTGAGGAATCTCTGGTCACAATGTAAAAGCGGGTATTAAAGTCTGAGGAATCGTGTTCCTGTTAGAAGCCATTTTTAGATTATGAACTTCCATCCCGACTATTAAAAGGGCTATTTTTAAACCCGACATCATATCGTATCGTCGAAACACCGTATCGTATATCGCTGGACAGACGTATACCGGTACATTTCGATATACCGATATATTGATTCACCCCTAGTGGTTGTAGAAAAGATTTTTTTAAATTGGTAAATATTTGAGTTTTTGGCCCGTCCTTATAGCCCGGGGGGTGCAGGAGTTCTGAAATTTACAATTTATGTAACCCTTCTTGCAAAAATGATTCAAACCAAATTTGAAAAGAATTGAAATGGTAGTTACCAAGAAGAAGTTAAAAATGTTAAATTGTTATTGCACGATGGATGATGCATGACGGATGATGACCAGAGTTTACTCAGATGACCTAATAAAGAACCTGAATTTTACAAGTATAGGTCTTCACTTTAGTTGTAAACAAAAATGGCCAAGCAGGTATCAGTAGCCTGTTTCAATGTTTTGAATTATTCAATCATGTAATCAAACAATACATATATCAACACTTTGTTGCATGTTACATCCCTTAAATTGTCTGCCATCTTGCAGTTAAAACAAATTATGTTGGCCTTTGTAATTTTTTTTATCTGTAGCTTTGACATTTGGTTTTTTTTTCATGGATTGCAATAATGGTGCAACCAATAAACTTCTATTAAAACGTAATTATTAGCTATAATTCCCAGATGCAATCTCTTACAACGAATGAAAACTTGGTTACCTTTGGCTGGTCCTACAAAGAGAGATAATTCAAGTTACTGTTGGATAGGTGTATTTATTGACATTACCTCAGTCAATATTAATTTAGCTATGCTTGTAGCACAATATTCACATTGCCCTTTGGGCTCAATGAATATTGTACCTCTCAAGTATCAAAAGCATCATATTGTCCTCAAGAATCATGAAAATTGTATATTATGTAGGCCTGTAAAATATCAAAGCTAATAAATGGTTATTTATATATGCCTATAGGGTCGGAAAGTCTTGTCATGTGACTCGCGAGAAATAACGTGAAATCGTACTTCCGGGCAGTTGTCAGGATGGCATTATCAATAATGTACTAGACTCGCTACGTTCAAAACCACATAGAGCTTACTACAAAAAGCGAGAAAGCGGTGGATAACAACTGGGTTTAGAAAAATTGTTCTAGATAGAGCTCTGAGTTATTACAGCGGTTGTTCAAACGTCAATACGAGACATTTTCCAACAAAGTACAGGTATGTTTACGTCATAGAGTCGTCTGCATCATATGCACTGTACAGTCGTTTGCATCATATACACCCATACATCTATATCTCAGAGTTTAGTTCAAGATATCGGAAGTCCTCGATCAAAATCTCAGCAATATATTTGCCTAGTTCTGATTAGACTGATTCTTGATTGATGTTGTGGTAACCCCCCCCCCCCCCCCCCCCGTAATAATCTGCATTGAGTGAAAACCCTAGAGCACTAGAAAAGAATGAAACCTTTTCCTGTTGTGCATAACATGGATATATATCTCTATTTTATTCTATGATTTTGAACGTTTTACAGTTTCATTTAGAAATTTATCTAAATTATTTCATAAAGATATTTCTATAAAATGAAGACAGAACTTTTTACTGACACCAATCATATCAGTGACATATGGAAGTCCCATGAGTCAGTTTTGTTTCCACTATGTAGCTGCAGTAATTTATAATATTATATTATATACATTTGGTATGTAAAACTGCATACAGGAACAGATCTAGAAATTCGGGGAGGGGGGGGGGGGGGGAGGCTATAAATCCGCGACTGGTATCTAAGATTTTTTTGATTTATCTGAATTTCAGTTCAATTATCACTAATCCAGATGGTCAACAAACATTTTAGAGTGCAATTCTATATATACTAGTATTGCAGACCCAGGAATTCAAATAAGGGGGGGGGGGGGGGGGGGGGTTCATGAGGTGGAGATCTATCTCCCCTTAAATCCGCGGCCGCCAATGGCATATTTCACAGATTGTAGATATAAATACATGTATATCTTATGAATTTTGGTTTATCTGAATTTCAGCTGAATTGATAGAAGATGTTATATGTCTATTATGAAATATTGACTAGTCCAGATAGTCAATTTGCAGTTTAGTGTGCATAATCTACATGTTTTGTGTGACAATGACTATAATGTTAATTTCTTAATCTTTTAGATATAAAAGGGCAAACAACACAGCTGGATAAAGCATCTTAAGTCTGCACCTCGTAAAGCTATGACAATGAGAGAAATGTATCCACCCAGGCAATCAGAATATTGGTAACTCACCAGAGCTCTTTATGCAATATATGCTCATCAAGCTATCAATATTAAATGATATTAATTCTGTAATGAAAACTTGTATACATGTAAATTCAGGTGATCCCAAAATATAAAGGTTCACCAAAAATGAATGCATCTCCAGACAATATAGAAATTTTAAAAATATCCTTTCTCTGCAACGTACAGCAAAGGATGTCTGTGCAAACATATAGGGATTTTTTACTAGATAAATGCAGATATCATTATAAAGTTTTTCTTTACAAATTCTATCAGACAGCGGTAAAAGTAAATAAATTTTATTATGCTATAAGAAAATGTTGAATGTCCAAATAAGAATTATCCAGCATTGGTATTTTTATGAAAGAATATATAGACATAGTGGATGTCAGTCTCTTTTAATTTTTTTTTTTGGTAAAATTTTCAGAGTGCAACACGGAAGGTGCGCTGCAGCTCAAAGAGAGCCATGGTTATGGGCATCAAGTTCTCCATCAGCTTTACCTCACAGGCACCATTTGTGATTTCATAGTTTGAACACCAATGAACATGGAAGTGATTCTCATCCTTCGAGATGAATTATGGGAATTATACTTGGCACACATGATCGAGCCTTTGTGCCCTCTCTGCAATAACCAACTAGATAGACTTGTGAAAATTCAAATGTCTTCCATTAGTTTTATTTTGTTTTTGCTACAAATGATCAGTATAAAGATGTACATGAATCACCATTGTAACAATTTCTTTGACTAGCAGACGCTGCAGCCTTAAATAAATGTTCACTTTATCATTTACTTGAATGCATTTAATACAACTTGACAATGCAGAATAATGTGAGTAAGAAGTTGTACATTTATAGTATCTTAAGTCCAAAGATAAGATTTAATAAATTGTGGAATTCATATCAGCTATTTCCTTCAATAGAGGATTTGCAAATGTACAAGAGTCACACAGAGTTGAAAATCTGAGTGGGCAGATATATACGTCTGTATTGTGAAGGTATATGATTTAGAATATGGATGTTTTTAATTATTAAATTGCACACTCCACATGAATTTGACTCTCCCTGGTCTTGTAACAGCTGTGCTTCATCCTTACTGAAATGAGATTTTGATGAAAGAAAAGGTGATATGTTCAATGTCACTCCTGATTAAAGTTTATCAAATATATCAAATCCTTTATTAGCAAGAATCATATATCATCTGGCTTCAACATCTCCAATACACCTCAGTGATCAACAATGTCACCATCAAAGGTGGATCCAGGATAGAATTCAGAACAATTGTGCTACAGAAGTAATAGCCTTTGCTGTGTGACAAATTTTGCACAATGTAGTTGCTGTCAGATAATGACTAGTTATTCATTTTTAAAATTAAATCCAGTGTTCTGTTTGTTGTATCCATTGCAATTCTTTCAGAGGTAAATTCGGCATTGAGCCCTCTGGCCTGCTAAATGTAGATCCCTTAGATTTAGGTGCAACTTCAGAAGAGTCATGACAAATTGATCACTGGTATGAACCCTTGTACCGCCCATCCTAGAAGTTGTTAAAATGGGCCCATTCTCTTCATAACAGTCACCAACACATTGATACATCTGAAGGAAATGATGTATATAACAGCATCTGTAACAACCATAGACATCAAGTGAATATCATTAAAAGTATTGCAGGGGTGGATCAAGAAAATTTGCAATGGAGGGGAGGGGGCAAGTGTAATTTATACTATCCCCCTAAAAGAAATATGTGTGTAAATTAAAATTATCAAAATTGCAACCCAAATCCCCATATTTGTTACATATGAACTACCAAATGGGGGATGGCACCACCCCCACCCCCTCTTGTCCCACCACTGCATTATTAAACAGTAAATAAACATCTTGTATCAAAAATTTTCATTTTCAAGAAGAATTCAAACACCACAATCTCAATTGAATTAATTTAAGATCTAAATGTATGGGTGAATGTTTACTATTTCTTTGTTGCCACAAGAGGCATAGTGTTTTACAAACACATATACAGAAATGAAGTATATGTGTATCAAAAACTTTTTCTAGGTCCTCTTTTATGTTTCTTAATGTAAATATTGTAAAAACATGTAATTTCAGTGATCCCAATCGTCTTTGAAAATTTTTTGTTTCCAAATTGGTAGCATTTTCCGTGAGAGTCACAATAAAAACATAAGCAATATCAATATTAATTAAAAATTAAAACATAATGAAAGTGAGAAACTGCATTACCTTGTAAATGTGTCCCCCCCCCCCCCTAGCTATCAGCATCCCATAAAAATGTGTTATTACAAGTTTATATGATCAACTATTAATCAGGGAGATTGACAAAACATGGTACAAATAGATACCTGCATATATTTACTTTACCCAGCTAATTGTTTTATTCCCGACTCCATTCAGTTTGTCTCCTTTATCAAAAGTAACATACTGCGTAATTGTGTCATGTAATGTTAGTTCCAACTCATAAAAAACTAAATCCTTCAACTTAACAGCTGTTTATTATCGAAAATATTCAGTAAAATATGTTTTAGATCAATCACCCGGTCGTGGGTAGAGCTCACTGCTTCTGAGTTCTCAATCGGCGATTTAACTATAAAAATATAAGTATTATGATTTGTTTACCTGCATCTATAAATCCACTTCTTCCTCTTTTTGCATAAGTAGGGAATCTATATAGGCTGTAGGTTCATTTTAATGCTGTCATCTGAGCATAACCAAAGCAAAACAAAGTGACATTTATCGACTGCTGCCCGGAAGTAGTAAATCGAAAGTGAAAGTAAACGAGACTATAATCCTTAATTTTGAAATGAATTTTTAAATTTTATAACAGCAATTAAATATACATCCGTATTTTCAAGCTAGTAACGAAGTACTTAGCTACTGAGCTGTAGAGACCCTCGGGGACTAACAGTCCACCAGCAGAGGCCTCGAAACAGGGGTCATAATGTAAAACTTATACGGTACCAATTTTGATGCACCAGATGCGCATTTCGACTAATAATGTCTCTTCAGTGATGCTCAACCGAAATGTTTGAAATCTGAAATAACTATGAAGTTTTAGAGCTAAATATAGCCAAAAACAGCGTGCCAAAAAAGTGGAGCCAAATCGTCCAAGGATAAGAGCTATGCATGAGGGAGATAATCCTTAATTTTGAAATGAATTTTTAAATTTTATAACAGCAATTAAATATACATCCGTATTTTCAACTTCACAATCAATGACATTGCAGCAGTGTTAGACAGAAAAATCCCAGACACACCAATTTCTCCCATTATCACCAGTGTGAGATCAACTTTACCCATGTGAGATTTTTCTGTCTCACACTGATGCGACGTCAATTGATTGTGACGTCATATATTTCCTATGATTTACGTTACATGGTGAAGATTTACGTTACACGGTGAAGTAAAAATATTTTACATTGTTACCTTTAAATTTCTGGTGGACAACGTTGGGTTTTTTACTTTACACTTACAGTGTTAACCATTTTCGGGTATGCTCTTTCTGCTTATCTGATTAGTTTTTGCATCGAACTTCAAATGAGGATTTTGATAATTTAGAATTTTCTCAAAGCTCCTACATTTATGCACTAAACTGTCGGTAAAATGTGAGAAAAATAATCATTCAAAGCCTCGTCCTAGACTGCAAATCTTGTCCTCTCGGTGGTATTTCCCTTAAGCTATCCCACACTTGTACTAATGAAGGAGTCCATTAGTCTCCCACAGGTAAGGTAGATCTCACACTGGTGATGATGCAAGAAATATACATGCTACAGAATATCAGATCTAATAAATGGTTATATGCAGATCTATAAAATATCAATTCCATGGTTATATGTAGATCTATAAAATATCAATTCCAATACGCAATTTCCGAGTTGCTCAATAGTTCTTTCCCTTTGTGGAACTCTTACGCACAGTGAGACACAAAACATACTATCGTCCACACACGGTGGGTACAAATGCTTATTGCTGCCTTCATATATTGCCTAGAGGCCGATTATCAGACATCATGCAACCACCCAAACTGGAGGGACACACAATATCAGTAAGATTATTAGTATTTGATAATAAAACAGCTCAAACATAAATCGATAATCACCATTTTTCTTTGATTAAAATATCACTTGTGCAGAAGAGGAAATAAAAAATAATTTCATATTTAATTTAATGGCCTAATTCAATCAAATATTATTCTTAATACGGTCAGTTTAATGTATACCAACGGCTGATATAAACAAAATTTACACTTTCATTACTTTTATCCGTATTAGCATAGCTAGTCTATAGTATATGTAAACATCTTGTACCCACCCAAGTGTTCAACAGACCACTGAATATACCTCGATCACAGAAGAGCTGATATCTCAGAAGTTGTGTATTAAATGGCCATTGACTAGTTAACTTTCCATATTATAGATTCCTCCATTTATTAATCTCGTCTACCCTAGTTCACGTCATTCTGAGATGTTACATAAAATCCATAAAAGCATGTAAATCTTATTTTCTTAATCATATATATAGGCCTAATCAATCTTTGATTAACACAATGTCTCCTATGTTTGTAAATTTGCTAAATAACAACGCTGAATATGACGTCACAATGTACTGTTTACATCAATTGCATTATATTTCCCGCGTTCATTATATGGGCGGATCAAATGTCCAAAATTAGGATGCTTTGATACAGCTCTGTCCTCGTGCTAACTTCAGGTTGTTTTTTCTCCTGTTTTGGATATAGATACTAATGCCAATATTTTTGCTTCGCCCTCAAAAATGGTCACGCCTTAAGACATATTATTCAAGACTTTCATAAATTAAGTCCTGTTGGTATTTTGTCAATATATAAATCATCAACCAGGTCACACACTTTTTATTAGTTTTACACTGTTTGGGTATATTGTTATTTTAGATTGTTGTGGTAAGCTCATTTTATAGAAAGATCGCTTTGGAACCAGAAGTTTGTGGGTTCTAGCCCCGACCTCAAAAGACCCAAGCTGTATACCATTTGTGTAATAAGCTGTTCCTTTACCAAGTGCTCGGCATTAAATTAAAAGTGAAGGATGCGGGTTTTCGAATGAGATTTTACAAAGGTTCCACATCATGCAAGATGTAGTCAAAATAAAGAATCCTCATTGCATCCACCTGAGTCCATAGTCTACAGGGTTCGAAATTAACTCATGTCCGTAAGTCCGAGTGTCGGACTAGTGAACTCTCTATAGCACTAGTCCGTACGGACAAGTGAAAATCCGGAAATCAATCTTGAATATGGTAAAGATTTTTAGCAAGATTTGTCCGAGTCTCTTAGATGTTTGAACTTATGGTCGATTAATTACCTGCATGGTTAAGTGTTTGCGTGACTATGACATCCTGATCTTCCAAACACATGGAGTGCATTCGAGACCGCCGTTCTTCGAACGTGCACAAATTGTCAAATTCCTGCCAATTCCGAACGCCGAGTACACATCACGAGAACGTGTTCTTAGGTGCAGGAATTGCAAGTAGTGTGGTCTGAGAACATGCACGTTTGTATGCACATGTTCTCATCATTCGCGACTCTAACACAGTAGTTCATAACACTATAGCTCATGACTTGTCAATCGAGTGAATTTTATTGACTTTATTGATAAAATTTCAAACTCCTGTTGCTCTAAGATCTGAGCACCAAAACAACAGGAACGTCGATCTCGAACGCACTTATGGATGTTTATAAAAGGATTAACTCGAAGGTTAATATTGTATGCTTCTGAAGATCTTGAATGCGAAATAAAATATGGTGGTCTCTTTCTTCTGTAGGTGTCAGAAATTAAACTGATTGCTAATGTGATGTGTTTGGTTTCATTAAATACTGTTGAATAAAATGAAGATTATTTAATATGATGTACTGGACGGACTAGTGAAATGCTTTGCGGACTAGTAAACATCACAACAGTGACTAGTCCGTATGGACTAGTGCTTGAAAAAGTTGATTTCGAACCCTGATCTAGATGTTTTGTTTGTAGCACAACTAAAGACATTTCAATGAGAGTGAATTATTATTAATCACTGGGACATTAAACTACAAACATCATCTCGTAAGTGCTGTAAAACTCTGTGACAAAGTTCACAATGAAATGAAGATTCATACATGAAACACATCAAACATTATTCAGAACAATCGATACTTTCAGTTTCAGTATAGGAACTAAATCAGTAGGCCTAGTACTGCACCTGTGCTGAAGAGTCCAGTCACAAATTCAGGGTCCTCATTTTTAGGAATAAAATTCCCATCATTCACATCTTCTATATCAACCCCGTCGTCAGCGTCCATTTTCACTGATTTCTAAATTTAAATGACAGTCAATAATTCGCGATTACGTGTCTTTCATTGAAAAAATAACAGGAAGTTGTAGTCCGGAAATTAAACGTCAAATGAATGCTGTTAAAATATTTTTTTCCGATTAGGATTTTAGAGCGGTGCTTGGTGATTTGGGGGTGCAAATCCCCAAATCCCCCCCCCCCCCCCCCTATAGAAATTGATTATCACATGTTTTTGTACGGAAAAGATAAAGACCTACTGATTGTGATATATAAATATGAAAATATGGGTATTCGAAATTACTAGTCCTGATGACAAGCAATCTAATAAAATCAGATCTTCTCAATATGGAGCGCCAAATTAACATAAACTATATATCATAACATAAACTATATATAAGATATCATCAATTCAATTATTGCTCTCTTTAATTGAATTAATGCGCACATTAAATCAATTATTGCTCTCATCAATTGATTTATTGCGCGCATTATATCAATTATTGCTCTCTTCAATTGAATTGTAGCGCGCATCAATTCAATTGTTGATATCATTAATTCATTTGAAGAGATCATTAATTCAATTAAAGCGCGCATCAATTCAGCTGAAGAATTAATGCTCTCATCAATTCAATTAATGCGCGCAATAATTCAGAATTGAAGATATCATTAATTATTTGAAGAGATCTTTAATTCAATTGTTGCGCGCATCAAATGAATTGATGATATCTTCAAATAATTGAAGATATCTTCAATTATTTGAGTTTATGTTAATTTGGCGCTCCATATCTCTAACCGTTACACTGGAGTAACGGTTAGAGAAGATCTGATTTTAATTAGATTGGATGACAAGAACACGGAAACTTGTCACTATATGATCAAATATCTTTATGAAAAGCTTTCGACAAAGTTCCCCATGAACATGCCAAGAAATTCTTAGCAAAATCTCCGGTATAGAAAAACCGTTATAAATCAGTGACCGCAATTAAGAGATATTAATCAGCATGTAATATGGCCCTATTGAAGCCAACGAATTCAGACTGGACGGGATTTCTTGGCATGGTCATGATTTTTGTGTATTCAACTAAAACACTCAAATAACCCCATACCGGCTTATTTGGTCAGTTTTGAAAATTATTTTTGCACATTAATGGCAAAAATTACAAATTGTGACCCCCCCCCCCCCTTTGCACTTCACATATTTTGAATGAATCGTTAGAGAACGTTGTAATTTATCACTTGTTTAAATTTATGCCAATAACGCGCTAATGCCGAATAACGCTGTTGGAAATGCTCATTGTTACCCGTCTCGTCTGCCGACACCGTAAAACAACATCCTACGCAGAATTTTCGAAAGTTTTTACCCGCAAACAAGACTACACTCAAATCCACATGTTTTTCACATGTGTGTAAACAGCCTGAGTGCACCTCAGGAAGTAGACTCAGCTACCAACATCAAATAGTTCCTTTGTATACAACTGATTTTTTCCCGAAAATTACACAAAATTTCCTAATCAGGGGTACAAAAATTAAGAGAAAAGAAGAAGAGGAAATGAGAAGAATCGCACAGGGGGAAAAAAATCATTCTTTTAAATATATGGAACTACCATTGACTAAGTTCATTTTGATTGGACAAAGTTCATTTTGATTGGACAATTACCGGTGTGATACCTTTACACATTACACGATCGATCCCGATCCCGGCATATTATGTAGAATATTGAATATACCTTTCTGTCTGCAGAATGTGTATTGATACAGTAGTTCATATTCTTAAAATTATTTTTACTACCCCCCCTCCACCCCACCCTTTCAAATTTTCCGTTCCAAACTCGGCTATATCGTACTCGTTTACCATGCCAAGAAATTCTTAGCAAAATCTCCGGTATAGAAAAACCGTTATAAATCAGTGACCGCAATTAAGAGATAAGCGACGGCTACTATTAACCAGCATGTAATCTGGCCCTATTGAAGCCAACGAATTCAGACTGGACGGGATTTCTTGGCATGAGATTGCTCCAAAAGATGAAAGCATATGGAATTAGTGAACAAATTTGTAAATGGGTTCGATGTTTCTTGTCCAGAAGAAAACAGTGCGTACAGGTTAATTCGTCTAGATCTAAATGACACCCAGTTACGAGTGGAATACCGCAAGGCTCAGTTTTAGGACCAGTGCTATTTGTAATTTTCATAAATGGCTTACCAGAGAATGTTTTATCCCAGGTTTTTCTGTTTGCCAATGACACTAAAATTTTCAAGGAAATCAACAGCGATGATACTAATGTAGTACAATAAGATTTGGATAGTCTTTTCGATTGGAATGAACCATGGCTTCTCAAATTTCACCCGGACAAATGCAAAGTATTACCAGTATTGAATAGAGGCAAAAATATTATGAACCATATTAAACTACACCATGAAAACTTATGATGGAAAAAGAACAGTGTTAGAGAATATTGATAGCTAAAAAGACATAGAAGTAACAATAGACTCGAATTTAAATTTTGAAAAGCCATACGGATTCAAATAAACAAGGCAAACCAAATAGCAGGATTAATGAGACGTTCAATTTGCTTCATGGACAATAGAACATTCACATTACTATTTAAGTCTTTGGTACGTCCACATTTGGAATACGCAAGTAGCGTCTGCCCACGGTCACCATACAAGAAAAAAGACATCGAGGCAGTCGTAAATGTACAGAAAAGAGCGACAAAAATGTCACCCCAGATGAAAAACTTAAATTATGGAGAGAGATTAAAAAGGTTAAAGTTGCCAAAATTTCGTCGTATGAGAGGGGACATGATTGAAACATTCAAGATATTAAAAGGAATTTATGACAAGAGCTTAACATCAGGAATGTTTGAACTAAGCTATAATGATATAACTAGAGGAAACTCAATGAAAATAAAGAAACAAAGAAGTAGACTAGATCGACCTCCGTAAATTCAGCTTCACAGAGTTGCGGACATCTGGAACTCTTTGCCCGAAAATGTAATCGCATCAAAGAAAGTGCATCAAGTCGAAAATAGACTTGACAAATTCTGGGAGAACCAAGAAATGTTATTTGATTACACGGCTGAATACAACTACACCGGAAGAACGATGGTACAGAAAGGACTAGAAGAAGAGCTGCATTTAGAGGACCAAATGGACCTGCGTACAGAAACCACCTAAGGTAACCTAAGGTAAGGTAGACTAGTGAAATAGGAAATAAAATTATGTGAATGTCAAACTAATTAATGCCGATGTTATATGCTTGCAAGCTGCTTTTTATATGTAAGGTTACTATATTCATCAAAGCACAAAATGTCCAAACTTGTTACTCTTGAACGATGTAGTGTTCTCTTTCTCGGGTTCAATACCTTCCGCGATTTTAGTATGACCCCTAAAACATATTCGATCGGGATCGGAAGACGTATAATAAAGTAAACACGATGTACATTGTTAGCAAAAAGACTGTTTCTTTGATTTTGAATTTTGTGAGTATCATGTATTTTGGTGGTTCATATATCAGATTTATAAACTTTTGTATTAGTTTTCTGGTTAATTGTAAAATTTATATTCCATTTTTTCTAAGTTGTATATACTTCTTTATGTGATGCATGATGAATTTCATGTTTCAACATGCTGTCAAGTCTCATTCGGATGCTTAAGAAGAAATTGATTTGAAGGTTTTGTCATTAACCAATATTTATTTACATTCTCACGATGTAAAATAAAATTTATTTTGCAAATGTGTTTAGTTTAAATGGTATAGTAAGCATTGTTTTGATTAATGGCATTGGCAAGAGAAGAGACCTTTAAGTAGCGACAGGGGAAGATTTTTAAAAGCAATATATTTTCAACATTTTAATCAATATTCCACTTAATTTAAATGTGCTGATTTCAAAATTAATAAGTATTTTAAAATATCCCTTTTCCCTGCATCACAATTGACAGGCAAACACGAGTACCCTCACATATTTCCATGAAGTTATTTTTCTGACTTATGTAAATATTTGACCTCAAGTAATATTGGTGAAAACAGACCAAACAGAAATTAACTTGATGCCTGTTCTACCTTTTCGGGGTGTGCAAAATGTGAATATGACGTTATTTTATTGAAAATAAGAATCAATATTGCTTCAAAACGCTAATAAACATACCTACCCTCGGTCATTTTAGCTACCAGACGAGGAAAATTATAGTAGTTCTGTATGAAATTCTTCACAAATATCATTGTATCAATTACATATGTATATCTTAATTGTTGTTTATCAATATCCTTGATAGAAAAGATTAAAAGATTGTACCAAAGCCACTAGTGAGGGCAAAACAAAGCAGTTATACATGCTGGAAAGTAGCATGCCAGTTGGTTCTGTGCCTTGCGAAAGATCATTTTCTGCAATGAGACATCTTAAGAATTGGAACAAAGATGGGATGGTCGGTCTTAAATTGCTGTGTTATTTATCCTTCACACAACCCCTCCACCCCCACCAGGGCTCTGCCCTGGACACCGCTTGTGGCCTCAAACAAGGCGGTCCTAAAAAAACCAACCTTTATTTATGCCGCGAGCGCCACCTACTGATGGTACAGTATCAATTTGCAAGGTGAAGTACAAAATCTAGGATAATTATATATCTTTTAAAATTAACATGACAATTTGATAACGGGAAACTTCATTGAATCACATATATCGGCGATTTATTGCGGACAATGAAGTGCACATGATTTATTTTCCCTTTGTTTCCGATTACAAATATTAGAGTTATCGTTCTTGTAAATTCTACCTAACAGGTTGAAAAATTTATTTTACCACATTCTCTGGACATATACGCATTATCTCAGTGTTGTTTAAAGAAAAAGGAGGTTCAAATTATTTAAATATCACCGTGAAATCTGCGTATATGGCCGATTTCTGGCCTTGCTACATATTTTCTCACTTCAAAATACCGACAAAATGTCATTTCGTACCACGTGCTTTCTATATCACCATATACGTAAACTTTGAACTCCTTACTTTCGTTTCACGTTAATACTTTCGTATTTAAACCTCGGGCTTTATCATATAAAACGGTGAAAAGTACCTAACGCAGTGAGGTCAACTTTTTGTGATTGCGGGAAATTGTTTCCGCCAGCGCCACCTACCGATGGCGCCCAATGCTACTGTAAGGAAAAAAAGGAGGTGATACTTTACTAACTTTTGGGGTTTTTCACTTACAATAACTATTTCAATTCTTACTGATTGCAGATTTTTTGAAAACTGCTGATCTCATGTTTTTGTCTACAAAATTGTTTTTTTGACAGGTAGGAAGTCTCAGTACATCCATTGTTATGACTGTATGTATAAATTCATTTTTCTCAAATTTTCAGATGGCATGCAAGATTCAGGAATGGCCCCCATATGATAGATCAGAGACATATATAAGTAATAAAGAGAGATTAGCAACTTATCGATTTGAAGTTTTGCATTATCTTGAGGCGAACAGTATTCCTGTATGCAGTATTTAAATTATGCATACCAATTTAATAATCAAAGATATTTTAAGTTCCTCTAAATCCTATCATCATAGTATTTTGAATATTAAGCAGTAAGCATACCACTGATTGTATCTCTTAGTCTTATGTCACAGCTTTGGCAAATACTAAATCAATACTGGTTAACTGAATGCTCTTTTTGCTGAACTGATTTGCAAACAATTCATTTTAATGTGTAAATTAGGGAAGAGTATCCATGATATTGTAACAAGAAGGGAGAAAATGTAACAGACCAGGCCGGGATTTGAACCTAGACCCCCCCCCCCCCCCCCCCCCCCCCTTGAATCTCTAGTCGGTATTCTACTAACTGAGCTATCTGGCCACTGGCGATCGAACCCATTTGACTGCCACATTCCCCCCTCCTTGAATGTCTTCACACCTGGAAGACATCAAGTTCAACCCAGGAATTTAATTCCCTGGCAGGCATTTTCACCTGTCAGTTTTTTAACGACAAGGGTGGACACTTAGGAAAAATGCATGTGTCAAATAGTTGATAAATGCCTTTAACTTTTATGTGAAAATCTATGATAAGATCAGTAGACTTATGTCTATAAATCTGTATACTTTACTCAGTATGTGGGAGGATTTCATCAATTATCCTTTTGTTTGGAATTAGATATGGAAAACCAATAAAAAGGTCTGGAAAGGTCTTGTAAAAGTCATGGAATTTAAAGTTGCTGAACCAGTATGAACCAGGAAAATTTATGGCCACTGGATCAGGGTTGTTGTGCTACAGTGGGGCTCTACATTTTAAATTGTGAAGATGCATTACTTTTTAAAATATCTTTACTCCTGAGCATGTTGCACATATTGACATGATGTAGAATAATATAATTCACACTGAGATCTCAATCAATATTGCCAAATTTA
Source organism: Ostrea edulis (assembly GCF_947568905.1). NCBI lineage: Eukaryota > Metazoa > Mollusca > Bivalvia > Ostreida > Ostreidae > Ostrea > Ostrea edulis. Next base: position 92,687,926 of record NC_079165.1, on the reverse strand, counting down.
TGGCCCCTGGGTCAGGAGTTAACAGGCCCCAGGGGTGGCTATATGACTCATATAGTGAAAATGCTTTGAATTTTTAAAAATCTTGAAAAACAAAGTTTGTGTGTATATACAGGAATTGCTCTGCGTTAAACATCCATCCTGTGCCTTTCAATCCTACATTGTGGCCTGGTCAAAACTTTGTACGGTAGAAAATATTATATTTGGCACATTTTACAGATTTTATAGGGCTTCAAATATGTCTCCTATGTCATCATTTATATTATTTTTGTCATTTTTGATAGAGGGAAATCAATAAAATGACCCAAATTTTAAGGATTTTTTGGGAAAATGTAAGTTCACCCAATGAAAGTAATTCATAAATCAAAAGATTTTGTCATTTATTGCTCTGAGAGTGGAAGAAATTATTGCTTCTTTTGTCGTTTACATTTTTCTAAACTTTGAAGAGACCATGATTTACCTTAAATTTGAAAATTTATGGGGGGGGGGGGGGGTTGCTATGCTTCCCCCTTAAATCCACCACTGCTTTTGAATTAAGTTTTTGTTGTGTGATACTCAGATGAAGGCCCTTGGGCCAGTTGTTTTAAAAAGCAGTGTTTATCAGCCTTACGTTGTCAATTATTGATCAGTATGACAATTGTAGCCCATGGCTTGTCTGTTTTTGTTTTAACTTTTACTGTTCATTTTCCTTTTGTTTCAGCTCTAATTAGTGATCATTCCTTTGTTTGAGTTGTAATGGGTGATCATTCCTTTGTTTGAGTTGTAATGGGTGATCATTCTTTTGTTTCAGCTCTTATTGGTGATCGTTCTTCTGTCCTGGGTTTACACAATCATAGCAGGCAGGTATGCAACAGTGAAGCATCTGAATAAGCTGTATCCTACCTCATAAACTCGTCATGGAGGTCATCAATGAAAATTCCGCCATGCTGAGTAACTATGAAGTGTATAGTTTACTAACTGACATTCAGGCAGGGAGGGGACAAAACAAACCAAACAAACATCAACAACAGTTGGCCACCATCACGTATGAGACCATTAAATACCTAGAGACAAAGCCCTGTAAGATCCAGTCACAGGAGAGCATTGTTGAATTCATGAAAGAACTAGAGCCTTACAATTTAACCAAGGCAGAAAAAGTACAGATTCTGAATCTGTGTCCCACCACCGCTGTGGAAATCCAGCTTATTGTGGAGGAGAGTGAGGAACGCTTAATGGAAGATCAGATATATAGCTTGTTGGAGGTCATAACTAAATATAACCCCACGGAGGAGGAGGAGGATGCTGAAACAGAGCCCACAAATGATTGACAGAGCCCTGTATAGCTGTATGTATGTGTACTTAGAAATAGACGCATTCATAACTAAATATTTGTATTTGAGGGAAATTGTGTTGTACATTTATTTCATGTGATTGGACACTAAAAACATAGATGTTACACATGTCCTCTTTATAGGAAATTAAGATATATTTTAGACAAGTTTTCTAGTCTTTTGTCTTGGGCATACCTTTATAAGTAAACAATGAATTCTCATGCTGGACAGAGATTAAAAATGAGATAACCCTCAGCCAGGCTGATTGTGAAATTTGAATTGAACTCATAATTTATAAACCATTCAGATTCATTTCGAATTTGAAACCTTTTCATTTAATGAGTTGACATAAGAATCCAAAATATTGAATCAATTTTGATGTTGGATAATCTAAAGGAATCTGTGTTATTTTTCTTATCAAGAGAACAGTTTGTTTTTAAGCATTACTATGATGTACATTGCATTGACTTTGTATACAAATGAATTTATGCAATAATAAAATTCCTTAAAATTTATCATATATTGTACAGTTTGTATATTGTTTATTCTATAGTCTTACAGGTCTCTGTTCACTCTCTTTACATGTATATTATAAAACCCAAATTTTGGTCTTTATTGACAAGGATATAGTGAAGTTCTACCATTTACAATCACTTCATTAAAACTGTTCCATTTCCTTGTAAACTTTGGTATATGAATCACAAAGATAAACATTGATAATGTTCTGTAAGAGTTTTGTACCAAATCACAGGCACTGGCCACTCACGACACGTAACTAGAATTTCCATTCTGTAGAAATATCCACGATTCTGCGGCACTCCCTATAGGGCAGAGTTCGGTTAAACACACAATATACTGACGTCACTAACTAGCATTCTGCATTTCAAATACGCCAGGAAGCGAACGAGAGTGATGAATACAGTGACCCCAATGATTGTTAATCCGATCAGAAAATAAATGAAGAAGTTCAGTTCCAATGAATCACGAGAAGTCAGCATTTCTTCAGAAGAGTTTACATGAAAGACATTCAGACGGCACTATAAGTCCAACAGATAGGTTACCTTCCGATAAATGACGAGTCATTCACACCAAAAAGTGTAATTCTCACATCGTTATATAGCATATTAGCTGATTTCTGCTATTTCTTGTTGTCTGCTATTAACACTTAATAAAGTAATTTCCTACCGGCACTGTTGTGTGTATTGAAAACGAATGTGTGCATTCTAAAACATAGTATTAGAATAATTTATTTTGATTAAATTTTTTTTTTAAAAAGTAAGAATAGTGTACCTCAAATATATGATTGGTTGATTTGGTCATGTGGCGGGGAAAGCGCCAGGGGTCAAAATTCTGGTAAGCGGTAAATTGCAGTACTGCTAAAAGTCCTGCATTGTAGGAATTGGATAATTTTAAACCAAGTATTACGAAGGAAACTGGAAATCAATTTCGTGTCTTTGACCGTGTTTGGGTTTCGGTATTTATATAACGTAGTAATTGCCACTTTTCGGCAGGTGAAAACACTAGTTCGGTGACTTTGTAATATACTTCTCAGGAAAAGTTAATAATTTTATGTACCTAGTTTGTAAAGAGTAACCTCTGCAAATTGTGTGTTATTACATGCCGTATTAAGGGAGAAATCGCAATCCGGGACTTTCGGGGTTCGGTCGTCCTACTTTTACCTCTTACCCAAAATTCTAACATGCCTTTATTGCAACATGATGTATAATTTATATATGATAAAGATATATAGATATGCTCCAAGAAACTTCACCACATGAGCCTGTTCTTTCAAGAAATAAGATATGGATTGTTAATCCCCAGTGGTTATATGATCAACCCCAGTGACATGTCTAGGCCGAAAATGAAGTACATGCGCAGACGGACAGGGGTCGAGGGGGGGGGGGGGGGCTCCCCAGTTGGTTTAGGGGGTGAGACTCCTTGATTTTGACGAGTTGAATACCCTTAAATCATCACAAAAATTAAAGAAATTGTGAGGGTTTATTTTGTTTACTTTTACACCATTTTTAATCGAGACGACGGTCACGTACAAAGTATAAAATAATGGGGGGGGGGGGGGGGGGGGGGGGTGGAATCCGTTGGTGGTTTCAACCTTACAATAAAAGAATTTGAAAAAGTTTGCTGTTAATTTCCGGATTGTGCTGTATTACACTTTGCATTGAAGACGCCCCCTTTTTAATTTGTCGAGATGCTAAGACCGGCGAACATTAAGTGGCATGAAATGAAATATATATGTGGCATTTGTGATGTTTGAACAACAGTATGGTCGAAGCATTTGACGTCACAATGCAATTGGCGGACGGAGAATATATCCATTCTTATCGCCGCGCACTAGTGGGAACATTTTTCATCATAGACTGAGCATTTTTAAGTGAAAGCCCTTGCGTTGAAATTTAATATTGTGGGGTATTTTTTTTCTTTTATCTCAATGTATATTATATATACAATATATATATGTTGCGCCAAATTAACATGAACTCAAATAATTGAAGATATCTTTAATTATTTGAAGATGAAGATATCATCAATTCATTTGATGCGCCCAGCAATTCAATTAAAGATATCTTCAATGACTAATGATATCTTCAATTCTGAATTATTGCGCGCATTAATTGAATTGTTGATCGCATTAATTATTCTGCTGAATTAATGAGTACTATAATTGAATTTGTTGCTCTCTTTAAGTGAATTGATGATATGAACAATTGAATTGATGCGCTCTACAGTTCAATTGAAGAGACCAATAACTTAATTAATGCGCGCATCATTTCATTTGATGTTCGCAATAACTGAATTATTGCTTTCTTCAATTGAATTGTAGCGCGCATCAATTCAATACGCGCAATAAATTAATTATTGCTCTCTTCAATTGAATGAATTATATCATTAATTCAATTCATGAGCACCTTTATAAATAGAGATATCTTCAATTCAACATATCCACTATTAAAGGAATGATCTATATAATTGAATTGATACTTTTTAAAAAAGAATTCATGCGCACATTAATTCTTTATACAGTAGCGTTATAAACGATTAAAGTTATCTTCAATCAAAATAAAGATATAAAATCAATTATACCGAGCTCCAAATGCAATTTTGCGAACATTAATTCCACCACTTTGATGCGTGCATCATTGAGTTGCTGCGCGCATCAAATCATTATTGCTTCCATCAATTGAATTAATGCGTAACTCCATCCTTGCAGTTTTATCTGATACAAATTTAAAAAGTGTATTTATTTCCATTTATTAGAGTTAAAACTAACAAATTATCAAATAAAATATACAGCTCATCACACTTTTTAAGATGCGAGACATACATAATAGTATTCCTAAAAATTTCATAAAACTGTTCTTTCACAAGAATATACAAAATGTCTATAAAGACAGAGAAAATCTATCGCATAACAGACTTGATTAAGATAAAAATGAAAACAGAGTTATTGCCCTTGGATTCTATATTTTGAAACATATCTTAGATTATTCATCTATAACTTAGACATTTTGAATAGTTTATTTTTAACAAGACTTTTTATAATAACTATTGGAATAGACTCAAGCAAACTTTATGTTTCTATCATGCCTCATCTTGATCATGCCTAAATCTAAAGAAATCATAGATTTTGCAAACTCTGATGACATCATAGGAGGGTGGAATTACTTTAAATCAATTATTGCTCTCATCAATTGAATGAATGCACTCAATAACTGAATTGATGATATCCTCAAATCTGCCTTCTAGTTCACTGAAGAATGGAAAACCTTCCAGTTAGCCTTGGAATCATTTCCCGGACAGTTTGCACGATGTATTTACCGCCCAGCATGTCTGGGTGTGGGTGATTTATCTCCAACTATTTGTGCAATTTGCCACAAAGCTTCGAAAAGTTCATCCCATACTTCATTCGTTCTCTCATTCCTCAGCATTTGATTACAGATTCCACAACATCATGCTGGTTAACCTTATTCGTAAAATGACTAATATTTTCTATTGATTGTAGGACATAGCGTAATTTCTTCACTGAAAACTAGTATAATGAATATCGTTATATGCTGATTCGATATACAAGAGCTTGTTCTGCGTATAGTCAGTTTTTAAATCGAGGTAAGCTACTGACAAACAAGTTGATGGTACAGGGGTTTCAACAGTCTCGATTGAAGTCAGCACTTCGCAAATTCTATGGTCGTTATGGCGATCTAGTTCGTCAGTACAACCTGCCATTGGGTCAGATGCTGTCTGACGTGTTTCATACCGATTATTAAACCGTTCTTGGCACACTGATTTTGACTGCGGATAACCTGATCAGGATATAGGGCTCACGGTGGGTGTGACCGGTCAACACGGAATGCTTACTCCTCCTAGGCACCTGATCCCACCTCTGGTGTGTCCAGGGATACGTGTTTGCCCAACTATCTATTTTGTATTGTTTATAGGAGTTATGAGATTGATCACTGTTCGTTATCTTCACCTTGCATATGCCCGGACGCCATTTATTTTTAATGACTTTTGAAAATCACACACATCTAATCAATGGATATGAGGAAAACAGTAATAACCCACTCCTCCCGAGGTACTTCTATTGATCTACTGTATATACGGAAAATTGCAAGTTTATTGTCCTCAGCGACAATATATTTCTCTCAGTTGTACTAGACTTGAAATATAACTTGCGATCATAGGAGAAGGCTAAATATTGTTATACAGTTGAATATGAATGTTGCTAAAACGCGAAACGGAACGGAACATGAAAACTGTCTGATGTATAATGTCATTGGCGCTTGGGTTAAGGATATTACACTATAACCTATAGGTAAGCAATGGAGGAAATTCGAATCACGATTCGACACGCTAAGCTTTGTCGCTGTGGTAATGCCTCGGTGACCCCATACAGTTTTGTTCAGGCGGCCAAAGACTGAGCTTGCTTTAGCTATGCGGGGGTTGACTTCGTCATCAATGTGGATGTTTCTGGATACTGTGCTTCCAAGGTATGTAAATTGAGGCACTCAGACTTGATGTAGATGTTCGGCTTAATGTAAGGGCTGTTTGGTGCTGGATGGAACATGAATTCAATTTTCTTTGCACTTATCGTCAAACCAAAGTTGTCACAAACATTTGAAAACCTGTTCAGGTTTTGCTACATGCCAGGCTCTGTTGAGGCATTAAGGGCGCAATCATCTGCAAAGAGAAGGCCTCTGTCTTTTAAAGTAAATCTTGGTCTTGGTTTTCAGGCGCTGTAGGTTGAAGACTCCCTTATCCGTGCGCTACCTGATGTCAATGTCTGGGTCACTCTCAGATAAGGCATCTGCTAGCATAGCAGTGAACATCATGCTGAACAGCGTTGGGATAAAACGCAACCTTGCTTGACACCGTTTGTGACCTCAAAAGGTGAAGATTGATTGTCATCATCGAGAACGTGGGCCTGCATGCCATCATGGAATTGACACACCATCGTGATGAACCTTGGTGGACACAAAATTTCTCCATGATTAACTATAAACCAGCCCTGTTGATATCAAATGCTTTCACACGGTCTACAAATGTTATGTAGAGGCTGGCGTTCTGTTCTTAGCATTTCTCTGTACTTGTTTGGCAGCAAAGATTATGTCCACTGTTCCACGACCTGAACGGAATGTACAATGACTTTCAGGTTAGAGACGATTTTCAAGGTGGCGAAAGAATCTGTTCAACAGCATGCGTGCAAGGATCTTTCCGTCAATGGATAGGAGTGAAATTCTTTTGTGGTTGCACGACCGTATGTTTCCTATACGCTTGTAGAAGTGAACTAATGAAGCACCCTTTAGGTCCTGTGGTAAGGTTTCCTTTGCCCACTTTGACTTCAAAAGTTTCTGAATCGTCATAGGACCTGCGGATTTATAGATCTCGGTTGGGATGGCGTCCACACCAGGAGCTTTGCCAGTTGACATTTGCTTTATAGCCTTTTCGGTATCTGTAGCAGAAGGAGGGTCGTCAAGTGTTGTATCAGTTTGGGTCTGTGGCGATTTTTAGAATTAAGGTGATTTTCATATAGTGTTTGGGAACAGTGGTAATCTATTTTCATTTTGCAAAACCGAACTCGTTAATTGTTTTAGTATAGATAGACTGTAGATTTTGTTGAACCGAACTCGCTAATTGTTTTAGTATAGATAGACTGTAGATTTTGTTGAACAGAACTCGCTTGTTGTTATAGTATAGATAGACTGTATATTTTGTCGTTAAAACACCGCAGATTTATATTGGATATGACATTACTGGGGATAAGACTTACCGGTATATGTATTTCATAATTTGACGGCGCTATCAATAGCTTGTTCTTGTACATGTATATGATTTCATCTCAGCTGCAAACAAATAACAGACACTGTTGCATGGACTTTGATTACTGTATGTTAGTATTTTTAGCTCACCTGAGTTTTCTGATCACCCGTAATCCCTCTGTCCGTCCATCTGTAAACTTTACATTTTTGACTTAGACTATAGAACCACTTGGTCAATTTGAACCAAACTTGGAACAGAGCATCATTTGGTAGAGGAAAATCTAAACTCTTCAAATGAAGGGCCAAGGAGAGATTATCAAGAACAGGTAAAAGAGGGTGGTAGTGTGTGAAATTAACTTTTTTTGCATAACAGTCGTAAAATGAGGGTGATAGTGTGTGAAATTTGTTTGCTTCAAAGACAAATGGTTTACCACAATTTCAATATCTGTATACACTGTACCTGATTAATTTACTATAGACCAACCACAAAGTTACAATTTAAATATCCTTAATGTTTCATTGTGTACTGTATTAGTCTCCTACTCACGGAGCTGAAGGCGACTACTACTTTGCAGTCCGTCCATCTGTCTGTCTGTCTGTCTGTCTGTAACAACTTAGTTTTCATCTTTTTTCATCATGCTGTGATTCAGGAAGTTTGGTATGTGATTACCTACTTATGTTTACGGATCAAGTTTAAGTTTCGTGACAGTTGAATGATTTTTACGAGATATATGGGACTTCATAGTTGTCGAATATGGTTTTCAGGAGTTTTAGCTCACCTAAAATGAAAGTGAGCTTTTCTGAGCAGTTTTTGATTGGCGTCCTTCTGTCTGCCTGTGCCGTCCGTCTGTTCACAAACTTTTAACATTATTGACTCCTTCTCATATGAAGTAACATTCTCTTTTTTTCCTACGTAGTGCAGATTCAACTTTGTTCCAATTGTGGTCCCGGGGAGTAGATTGTGGCCACTATATGAGGGGGGGGGGGGGGGGTCAGAGTTTTGAATTGGAATATAGAGGAAACATCTTTTGAAATTTTCATATTAACAACAGATTACATGTAGCCAAGTTTGTTCAATTCACCCCCCCCCCTCCCTTTGGGGGTAGGCTCCCCTTATAAAATTTTCAAAGTTTAATTCAAATGTCACCTTTATCATTACAATTTAATTCATAATTTCCATGGAGTATATGTATGTAGAAAACATATCACAGTTTCCATGGAGTATATGTATGTAGAAAACATATCGCAGTTTCCATGGAGTATATGTATGTAGAAAACATATCGCAGTTTCCATGGAGTATATGTATGTAGAAAACATATCACAGTTTCCATGGAGTGTATGTATGTAGAAAACATATCACAGTTTCCATGGAGTGTATGTATGTAGAAAACATATCACAGTTTCCATGGAGTATATGTATGTAGAAAACATATCACAGTTTCCATGGAGTATATGTATGTAGAAAACATATCACAGTTTCCATGGAGTATATGTATGTAGAAAACATATCGCAGTTTCCATGGAGTATATGTATGTAGAAAACATATCACAGTTTCCATGGAGTATATGTATGTAGAAAACATATCGCAGTTTCCATGGAGTATATGTATGTAGAAAACATATCACAGTTTCCATGGAGTATATGTATGTAGAAAACATATCACAGTTTCCATGGAGTATATGTATGTAGAAAACATATCACAGTTTCCATGGAGTATATGTATGTAGAAAACATATCACAGTTTCCATGGAGTATATGTATGTAGAAAACATATCACAGTTTCCATGGAGTATATGTATGTAGAAAACATATCGCAGTTTCCATGGAGTATATGTATGTAGAAAACATATCGCAGTTTCCATGGAGTATATGTATGTAGAAAACATATCACAGTTTCCATGGAGTATATGTATGTAGAAAACATATCACAGTTTCCATGGAGTATATGTATGTAGAAAACATATCGCAGTTTCCATGGAGTATATGTATGTAGAAAACATATCGCCGTTTCCATGGAGTATATGTATGTAGAAAACATATCACAGTTTCCATGGAGTATATGTATGTAGAAAACATATCACAGTTTCCATGGAGTATATGTATGTAGAAAACATATCACAGTTTCCATGGAGTATATGTATGTAGAAAACATATCACAGTTTCCATGGAGTATATGTATGTAGAAAACTTATCACAGTTTCCATGGAGTATATGTATGTAGAAAACATATCACAGTTTCCATGGAGTATATGTATGTAGAAAACATATCACAGTTTCCATGGAGTATATGTATGTAGAAAACATATCACAGTTTCCATGGAGTATATGTATGTAGAAAACATATCACAGTTTCCATGGAGTATATGTATGTAGAAAACATATCACAGTTTCCATGGAGTATATGTATGTAGAAAACATATCACAGTTTCCATGGAGTATATGTATGTAGAAAACATATCACAGTTTCCATGGAGTATATGTATGTAGAAAACATATCACAGTTTCCATGGAGTATATGTATGTAGAAAACATATCACAGTTTCCATGGAGTATATGTATGTAAAGAACATAAACAATCTAAATCAACTCATTGAAATATACAAAAGAAGAATATCATAAAAAATACATGAAATCTTCAAATCGGAAAATTGATCTCCGATTATATAAACTATTCTAGGTTCCATTCCCATCGCCTCTTCAGTAGATCTTGCCTGGTTTATTCATCATTATTATATATTGTTATTTAGAACCAATGTATGTTTCTATTGGTCCTTGAAATGAATGAGTTTTAAAAAATGGAACCTTCGGTGTCCAATCCCCGCCAACTCTCTTGTATGTCTCTTCAGTGATGTTCAACCGAAATGTTTGAAATCCGAAATAACTATGAAGTTTTAGAGCTAAATATAGCCAAAAACAGAGTGCCAAAAAAGTGGAGCCAAATTCGTCCAAGGATAAGAGCTATGCATGAGGGAGGCGGCTGCTTGTACTGCCATGGGTGGCGGAAAGGGCAAAAAATACCATATAAGAGAAAATAAATGCTCATATAATTTCAATGACCATAAAAACTTTATAAACGACATTAAATGGACCTTTTTACATAACAAATATACATGTAAAAAGCAAAATTAACAATCTGAAACGTATAAACGAATAGATGTAAATGCAAAACGAACAGTTCTCTTTGCTACACGAACAGTACATAAAAACGAAACAAACCACTTAATACACAGCAGATGATTTTATATGCACAACAGCGTTGTTTTGCGAATAAATGACAATATACAATCAAGATAAACGGTTTCTCACCATATATACATATATTGAAATCAAGATACATGAACGCGTGACGAACAGGCAAAACCCTAACGCACGGATGCGTAAACAGTCTTCGGGTGGCGTCCCATGGATATATTAGATCGGTAAAGTTGGCTACTAGTAACCAGCTACTAGTAACTGGCTACTTAAAAAGAGAAAAGTTGGTTACTAGTAGCCAGCTACTTGAACCAGGAAAAGTTAGCTACTAGTAGCCAGTTACTAGTAGCCAGCTACTAAAAGTATGAAAAGTTAGCTACTCGTAGCCAGCTACTACAAAATATAAAAGTTATAATTACTGATACCTCGCTACCAGATAAAGGTTAATGAGTTTGAAAATTATTATCTATCAGATTTATTTCTAAAGAGGACGAGGAGTCGTATGAAATTTCATGCTCAATTATCCCCAATTACATAACGTTGCAATGCAAAATACGAATACACTTTTTCAACTGAGTGTTTATTTTAAAAGTGATACGGATTGAATCCAGACCTTCAATCATTTGATATACCATCCATTTTGAGATATCTGCTACTTTTACAATTTGATTCGAGTTACCCTGAAATTTCAACATAAGTGTGAATACTATAAGAAACTTTATGTTTGACTTTATGTTCGTATTAGATATCTGACGAATTTACGACTATACATATGGCAAGAAGTCATAGATGGTGTTTTGGTACTCCACGAATTTTCAGATATCGCTCTTTAGGAAATCAGTTACTTATACATTTTGATTATCGGTACAAGATCCGTGTGAATACCTTAAGGAACTCCGTGTTTATATCATATATTTAACTAACTTACAACGATACGTATGGCGAGTAGTGATATTGGGTATCGTGATATGTCATTAATTTTCAGATATCACGCTTAAGGAAGTCAGCTACATATACCTTTTGATGGCAGGTAAACTGAAATTTCAAGTTTTTCGCAAATATCTTAAGGAACTCTGAGTTTGTATTAGATATCTGACTAATTTACAATTATCAAAGTGAAGAAGAGTGATATTAGGTATCTTGACATGCCATAAATTTCCAGATATCACGCTTAAGGAAGTCAGCTACTTATACCTTTTGATTCCTGGTATCCTGAAATTTCACGTTTTTCATAAATATCTTAAAGAACTCTGTGCTTGTATTAGATATCTGATTAGTTTACAACTATCCATGTGAAGTGGAGTGGTACTAGGTATCTTGATATGCCATTAATTTTGAGATACCACGCTTAAGGAAGTCAGCTACTTATACCTTTTGATTGCAGCTGGTAACCTGAAAATTAAAGTTTATAGAAAATATATTAAGGAACTCCGTCTTTGTTTTAAATATCTGATTAATTTACCAATGCACATCTGACAAAATCTGATACTATGTATCTTGATTTTTCAGATATCACTCTTAAGGAAGTCAGCTACATATACCTTTTGATGGCTGGTAAACTGAAATTTCAAGTTTTTCGCAAATATCTTAAGGAACGCCTTGTTTGTATTAGATATCTGACTAATTTATAACTATCCATGTGAAGTGGAATGGTATTAGGTATCTTGATATGCCATCAATTTTCAGATATCACCCTTAAGGAAGTCAACTACTTATACCTTTTGATTGCAGGTAACATGAAATTTCAAGTTTTCTACCAATATTTTAAGGAACTCTGAGTTTGTATTAGATATCTGACGAATTTACAATTATCAAAGTGAAGAAGAGTGATATTAGGTATCTTGACATGCCATAAATTTCCAGATATCACGCTTAAGGAAGTCAGCTACTTATACCTTTTGATTCCTGGTATCCTGAAATTTCAAGTTTTTCATAAATATATTAAAGAACTCTGTGTTTGTTTTAGATATCTGATTAGTTTACAACTGTCCATGTGAAGTGGAGTGGTACTAGGTATCTTGATATGCCATCAATTTTCAGATATCACCCTTAAGGAAGTCAGCTACTTATACCTTTTGATTGCAGGTAACCTGAAATTTCAAGTTTTTCATAAATATCTCAAGGAACTCTGTGTTTGTACTAGAAATCTGACTAATTTACAATTAACCACGTGAAGAAGACTGATATTAGGTGTCTTGATACGCCTTCAATTTTTAGATATCACCCTTAAGGAAGTCATCTACTTATAGCTTTTGATTTCTGACAACCTGAAATTTCAAGTTTTCAACAATATTTTAAAGAACTCTGTGTTTGTTTTAGATATCTGACTAGTTTACAACTGTCCATGTGAAGTGGAGTGGTACTAGGTATCTTGATATGCCATCAATTTTCAGATATCACCCTTAAGGAAGTCAGCTACTTATACCTTTTGATTGCAGGTAACCTGAAATTTCAAGTTTTTCATAAATATCTCAAGGAACTCTGTGTTTGTACTAGAAATCTGACTAATTTACAATTAACCACGTGAAGAAGACTGATATTAGGTGTCTTGATATACCATCAATTTTTAGATATCACGCTTAAGGAAGTCAGCTACTTATACCTTTTGATTTCTGACAACCTGAAATTTCAAGTTTTCAACAATATTTTAAAGAACTCTGAGTTTGTATTAGATATCTGACTAATTTACAATTATCAAAGTGAAGAAGAGTGATATTAAGCATCTTGACATGCCATAAATTTCCAGATATCACGCTTAAGGAAGTCAGCTACTTATACCTTTTGATTCCTGGTAACCTGAAATTTCAAGTTTTTCATAAATATCTTAAAGAACTCCTTGTTTGTATTAGATATCTGACTAATTTACAACTATCCATGTGAAGTGGAATGGTATTAGATATCTTGATATGCCATCAATTTTCAGATATCACCCTTAAGGAAGTCAGCTACTTATACCTTTTGATTACAGGTAACCTGAAATTTCAAGTTTTTCATAAATATCTTGAAGAACGTCTTGTTTGTATTAGATATCTGACTAATTTACAACTATCCATATGAAGTGGAGTGGTATTAGGTATCTTGATATGCCATCAATTTTCAAATATCACCCTTAAGGAAGTTAGCTACTTATACTTTTTGATTCTAAGTAACCTGAAATTTGAAGTTTTCCGTAAATATCTTGAGGACCTCTGCGTTTGTATTAGATATCTGACTAACTTACAACCACCCACGTGAAGAGGAGTGATATTAGGTATCTTGATACCTATTATCATACCTCTTCACGTGGATAGTAGCTTACTAGTCAGATATCTAACAGAAACACAGAGTTCCTTAAGCTATATACAAAACACTTTAAATTTCAAGATGTCTGGAATCAAAAGGTATAAGTAGCTGACTTCGTCGAACGTGATATCTCAAAATTGATTGCATATCAAGACAGTTCATATAAAGCTCTGTAATATCGGCAAAGATAAATTAGTCAAGTATCTAACATATCTATCTGACAATTGATGGCATTTTAAGATACCTAATATCACTCCTCTTCAGGTTGATAGTAGATAATTAGTCTGATATCTAATACAAACACAGAGTTCCTTAAAAGATATCCCCAAAACATTTGAAATTTCAGGTAACCAGGAATCAAAAGGTCTAAGTAGCTAACTTCCTTAAGCGTGATATCTGAAAATTGATATCATAATAAGATACTTAATATCACTCCCTGTCATATGTGAGATGGTAAATTAATGATATATCTAATACAAACGCAGAGTTCCTTAAGATATGCATGTACGGAAAACTTGAAATTTCAGTCTACCTAGAATCAAATGGTATAAGTAGCTGACTTCCTTAAACGTGATATTAGAAAATTGATGGCATATCAAAATACCTAATAGCACATCTTGTCATGTGTGCATTGGTAAATTAATCAAATATCTAAAACAAACACGGAGCTCCTTAAAATATTTTCTAAAAACTTGAAATTTCAGGTTACCTGCAATCAAAATGTACAAGTAGCTGACTTCATTAAGCGTGATATCTCAAAATTGAAGGCATATCAAGATACTTAATATAACTCCTTGTCATATGTGCATTGGTAAATTAATCAGATATCTAAAACAAAAACGGAAATCCTCAAAATATTTACTAAACACTTGAAATTTCAGTTTACCTGCAATCAAATTGTACAAGTAGCTGACTTCCTTAAGGGTAATATCTGAAAATTAATAGTATATCAAGATACCTAATATCACTCCTCTTCATGTGGATAGTTGTAAGTTAGTCAGATATCTAATACAAAAGCAGAGTTACTTAAGATATTTATGAAAAAGTTGAAATTTCAGGTGTCGAGGAATCAAAAGGTATAAGTAGCTGACTTCCATAAGGGTGATATCTGAAAATTGATGGCATATCAAGATCCCTAATATCACTCCTCTTCACGTGGATAGTTGGAACTTAGTCATATATCGAATATAAACGCAGAGTTCCTTATGATATCTACGGAAAACTTGAAATTTTAGGTTACCTGCAATCAAAAGGTATAAGTAGCTGACTTCCTTAAGCGTGATATCTGAAAATTGTTGGCATATGAAGATACCTAATATCACACTTCTTCATGTGGATAGTTGTAAATTAGTCAGATATCTAATACAAATACAGAGTTCTTTAAGATATTTATGAAAAACTTGAAATTTCAGGTTACCTGCAATCAAAAGGTATAAGTAGCTGACTTCCTTAAGCGTGATATCTAAAAATTGATGGTATATCAAGACACCTAATATCAGTCTTCTTCACGTGGTTAATTGTAAATTAGTCAGATTTCTAGTACAAACACAGAGTTCCTTGAGATATTTATGAAAAACTTGAAATTTGAGTTTACCTGCAATCAAAAGGTATGAGTAGCTGACTTCCTTAAGCGTGGTATCTCAAAATTAATGGCATATGAAGATACCTAGTACCACTCCACTTCACATGGACAGTTGTAAATTAGTCAGATATCTAATACAAGCACATAGTTCTATAAGATATTTATGAAAAACGTGAAATTTCAGGATACGAGGAATCAAAAGGTATAAGTAGCTGACTTCCTTAAGGGTGATATCTGAAAATTGATGGCATATCAAGATACCTAATACCATTCCACTTCACATGGATAGTTATAAATTAGTCAGATATCTAATACAAACAAGGCGTTCTTTAAGATATTTATGAAAAACTTGAAATTTCAGGTTACCTGGAATCAAAAGGTATAAGTAGCTGACTTCGTTAAGTATGATATCCGAAAATTGTTGGCATATCAAGATATCTAATATCACACCACTTCACGTGGGTAGTTGTAAATTAGTCAGATATCTAATACAAATACAGAGTTCCTTAAGATATTTGCGAAAAACTTGAAATTTCAGTTTACCAGCCATCAAAAGGTATATGTAGCTGACCTCCTTAAGAGTGATATCTGAAAAATGATGGCATATCAAGATACATAGTATCAGATTTTGTCAGATGTGCATTGGTAAATTAATCAGATATTTAAAACAAAGACAGAGTTCCTTAATATATTTTCTATAAACTTTAATTTTCAGGTTACCAGCTGCAATCAAAAGGTATAAGTAGCTGACTTCCTTAAGCGTGGTATCTCAAAATTAATGGCATATCAAGATACCTAGTACCACTCCACTTCACATGGATAGTTGTAAACTAATCAGATATCTAATACAAGCACAGAGTTCTTTAAGATATTTATGATAAACGTGAAATTTCAGGATACCAGGAATCAAAAGGTATAAGTAGCTGACTTCCTTAAGCGTGATATCTGGAAATTTATGGCATGTCAAGATACCTAATATCACTCTTCTTCACTTTGATAATTGTAAATTAGTCAGATATCTAATACAAACTCAGAGTTCCTTAAGATATTTGCGAAAAACTTGAAATTTCAGTTTACCTGCCATCAAAAGGTAAATATAGCTGACTTCCTTAAGCGTGATATCTGAAAATTAATGACATATCACGATACCCAATATCACTACTCGCCATACGTATCGTTGTAAGTTAGTTAAATATATGATATAAACACGGAGTTCCTTAAGGTATTCACACGGATCTTGTACCGATAATCAAAATGTATAAGTAACTGATTTCCTAAAGAGCGATATCTGAAAATTCGTGGAGTACCAAAACACCATCTATGACTTCTTGCCATATGTATAGTCGTATATTCGTCATATATCTAATACGAACATAAAGTCAAACATAAAGTTTCTTATAGTATTCACACTTATGTTGAAATTTCAGGGTAACTCGAATCAAATTGTAAAAGTAGCAGATATCTCAAAATGGATGGTATATCAAATGATTGAAGGTCTGGATTCAATCCGTATCACTTTTAAAATAAACACTCAGTTGAAAAAGTGTATTCGTATTTTGCATTGCAACGTTATGTAATTGGGGATAATTGAGCATGAAATTTCATACGACTCCTCGTCCTCTTTAGAAATAAATCTGATAGATAATAATTTTCAAACTCATTAACCTTTATATGGTAGCGAGGTATCAGTAATTATAACTTTTATATTTTGTAGTAGCTGGCTACGAGTAGCTAACTTTTCATACTTTTAGTAGCTGGCTACTAGTAACTGGCTACTAGTAGCTAACTTTTCCTGGTTCAAGTAGCTGGCTATTAGTAGCCAACTTTTCTCTTTTTAAGTAGCCAGTTACTAGTAGCTGGTTACTAGTAGCCAACTTTACCGATCTGGATATATTTACGTCACAGAATTTTGTGATGTACGTAATCCATCTTTAGGTCGCGAACAGTGGCTATAGCCGGTCTTGGGCCGTCCCTCATTCTACCTGGGACCCGATGAATGGCCAGGATATCAGCAGGTGCCAAATCGACATTCACCGACTCTGAGGATTTTGCACAAGTCCTCTCGCAAGTTTTCGTTGTTTTTCCTCCCACCACGGGAAGGTTTTATTGCGTTTTGAGAAACATTGCTGATTTTGATTTGCAAGTCTAAGTACACTGTCTGTTCTACTCTGCAGTTGTTTGAACAAAAACATTGTGGACAAAATAAGAATGCAAAAGAGATCTCTAACGGTGTCAACAAGACGTTACGCGAAAAGTTTTGTGATCGAGCACGGGAGTTGCGAGGAATGAAAAAAAAAAAATCAGACTTCAGTCCAAGTTTCTTTCGAGAAATCCAAGCCAGGCCAGATCTTGTAAGAAATGAACTGGTGATCATGACAGACTTTATTTCTTGAAATATTGATGATAGCACAGGCTGCAATCTATATCATGCAATACAATTTAAATCGATATTTCTCATATTTCAAAACATGACCATTGTATGTATATTGACATACATGACACGTGTTTGTAAATCTATCTTTATTGAAAATTATGCAAAAGAGAGGGGCTAAAATCAAAGCGCTTTTAATTTGCCCCCGCCTATCGAGTGTCAGAAAATTCCCGACAAAAGAACTTGATGGTTTTTTTTCTTACATCTCCCACCATAATTTCAGTTTTACTGATTTCCTCCGGGTGATAGGTTTCTTTAGTCCATGTTTCGTAACTTAAAGAATAAAAAGAGACAAGCATTTTGGAGTATATGAAATAAATTAACTTTATACTGGAAACCCCCAACCAAAGAATGGTGCCTTCACATTGACTCGATGGAATCCAGCGTTTAGCTTTGTTGTGGTGGCTTTGGTAGTTTGCCGAGGGGTTACGAAACTTGATTTTATCGGTTCAGCGGCTAGCTTTGTTGTGGTGGGTTTGGTAGTGTGGCGAGGGGTTACGAAACTCGTCGTTTTTGTTGGTGATGGTAGTGGTTTCTGTGGAACAGGAGAGTTGGGTTTGAGATAACAATCAATTAAACACCTCGTAGCACCGATCATTGGACGAACTGTTGAAATTAAGGAATGAGCTTAGATTCCTACAGATATAAATTATACATCCGCCTAACGATACATATTTCTTGCAAAAGTAAATAAACTCATTTTCATAAATTCTTTACTGCCATTATTTTCCTTCACCGCAACCAGTAATGGGAGCTAATAAAATTAAGCGTGTACTTAAACTCGTTTGAAGAATACTAGTCAGTAACTATATAATAGTGATATTAGATTCTTGCTCACGTTTCCTCGCATCAATGTTGGTATGGATATGATATAAATATGGCAGATTGAAAAATTCAAAAAGCATTGGCACATTAAAACCCATCAATACAGGTAAGTTGTCCCAAAATAGAATAGTCTTGTTTGCGTGTTGTTTTACGTCCATTCGAGAATTGTTCAAAGTGAGTTTCAATTACACAAGATTCAAAATGGAGAAATACAATAGTCATGAACAGGGCCGTAACTGCCGATGAGGCAGACGAGGCAACTGCCTCGTCTGATTTTTTGGCAAAAAAGAAAATAAAATTATATAAATGTTATATTATAGGATATATGTTTAAAATGAAGACAAGCACCTTTGTCTTTGACACCATATTACGATTCTTTACATAGTACAAATGAAACACAAACATGATAAATTGGGATTTAAAAAGTGTCATTTTCAGTCGTAAAGTCAATCGGCGGCCCCCAATCCCCTGCCTCCCCTGATTTAGAACCCTACTTACGGCCCTGATGAACTCGCTGTTACATTCGAATCTACGCAAAATTTTCAAGTTCGATAAGTATGGTTTAATTTTTCATCAGTTTTCTGACATGTGTATACGTGTTATGTATTGGGAGAGCTCCGCTCTCACGACCCTACAAGCCGTGAGAGGGCCTCTCCTTATATTACTTGCAAATACTGTAGATTGGGAAATAATCACGATGGTTTTAATTTCACTATGTTCACGATTTATCTTTTCTTCGCGAAATTAAACCCATAGTGAATAATGAAGTAAAAATATTTGAATGTTTTTATGTTTCCACATTTCATTTGAGGGGACATACTATCAAGAGTACAACATGCGTAAAAAATTAGGCGTATTTTTCGATCAACATCTTACAATGGAAAAACAACTGTCATCAGTCATCAAATCATGTCACCATCAGATTTTTAACATTGGGCCAATAAGACGCTACTTAACAAATGAAGCTTGTAAAACGCTGATAAACGCCTTTGTAACATCTAAACTTGATTATAGAAACTGTCTCTATTTTGGAGTTGTGAAGGAAACTGTCTCTATTTTGGAGTTGTGAAGGAAACTGTTTCTATTTTGGAGTTGTGAACAAACAATTTGGACGGCTACAGTGGGTACGTAATACTACTGCTCGTCTAGTTACGAGGTCGCCGAAACGGGAACGCATATTTCCCGTTCTGGCGGAACCATACATTACTGACCCCAATCAAGTTTTTGACTTATACATATTGATCTGAGCCGTCATACATGTACATCGCAAGTCTTTTAAATGAACACAAACCAAGTCGACCATTACGGTCAGAATCGAAGTCGCGACTTGTGGTGCCAAAAAAACAACAACAAAAACAATACGGACAACGCCAACACAGCTGGGTTGCAGCACATCTCTAGAATGACCATCCAGATGACATCAGGAAGTCAACATCTTTAGAAATTTTCAAAAAGAGCGTGACTTTTAAATTAACAAACACACAAAAGCTTTTAGCTATCAATCTTGATTGTAGTGCTATGATATTTTGATAATTTTATAGATACTAGTATAAGATTTTGTCATACTGTCATTTTATTTTATTTAATTAATTGTGTTTTATTGTTGAATTCCTCTTCTTACCTTTTTAAAGCACTTTAGAATACTTTGTTTTATTTAGGGCGTTATATAAATTTTATTATCATTATCATTATTATATGACATTAAAACGGTTGTCTCCTGTCGGGACAGGCGTTGTTTTGATAAAGAACCGTCGATCACTGTACGGCCCTGAGCATCAGGTATAGGTCTAACTTTGTTGCACTTTACCTACAGCTAGTGACGTCTCAACATGAGTGAAAAATTCTCGACAGGACGTAAAACAAACAGGCTATGCCTGGTACCCGTGGGACTTGTGTTTACCTGGATCCGCAGGTGGAGGACCATGTGTGAGACGGCTGTCTAGGAATCCTGAAATAAAACAACAACACCAATCTATCACAAACAATAACATCAATCAAATATTTCTAACTTGAATGTGAGATGGAGTATTTGTGTCATACTGACTAAAGCGTTTGGTGAATAGACAATCGGAGCAATAAGCTGGCCTGTTTCTTCTACAACTTCCAACCATGAAAACTGGGTCAGACCAAGCCAGTTTGACTTTAGCGGAACCCACGATATTATACATGTAGTATCATTCCACCAGGCGCCTGGTTGTTTTTGTCAACTCCAACGTGAGCGAGAGTTTGGTCACGATAGCAGTTTGATGTAAGAACAAGGCTTACCAAGCTTCTGGTATTGAGTCGGATTGCCGAAGAAGAACACGTCTCCAAAATGACTGAAAGATCGAACGAATTGAATTTACCTTTCAAACTCAAAGATTTGCAGGTCAAATGTTTGACAAGTATAATTAGCAGGAAAGATGTTTTGGCGGTGTAGCCGACGGGGTATGGAAAAGACTCCCCTGGTCAAGATTCCTCTGTTGCTATCGTTATTGAAGGTCAGTGACGGGTCTATAGGGGTTTGCACCCCTACCCCTTAGTTGAACATTTAAACCAAAATTGTCATTTTTGACATTTGCGGTTTTCAACTCCCTCCCCTCCTTTTGTGCGAAAAACTTGGATCGTAATTCCCATCCACTACCTTTGAAAATTTGCAGGATCCGCTCCAAAAGTACCAAAATATTAAATCACTAGGTATTATCCCAATGCAGTACCTCTGATTTAAATATTCGTTTATGTTTCAACCAGACTCTCGGTCGTTGGAGTTTACGGAAACAGCCGAGCGCCAGGATGGACAAGCCTAACAAGATAAGAGAAAGCGTTTGAATGATGAGTAAAGAGGGAGTAAAGTAAGAAAGAATCCGGGATAAGTAAGATACACAATTGTAGGATTAGCGTGATATACAAATTGTTTATCATATTTAGTATTTATCTAAATATGAATATTGAAAGATCATTGTAATAAATACTTGTCCCATCTTGCATTCACTATAAAATGCGTATGCGGTAGTGCCGAGATATAAATCTAACAGATGTTAAATGCCGATTTAAAATGTTCCTTACCCCTTCTAAGGCCCTGTCTCCCGCCATTTAACACAGCTGCCTTGTGCAAGGCAACATAAATCCAAAATGAAAGGATGAAAGTAAATGTCCTGAGCATATCGTATACGAAACGCCTACCATTAAATGTCCCATAACAATGAAGTAAGATATGATTATAAAACAATCACAAGATTATTCCCGACAGAGAAGTGGAAAATACGTAATTAGTATGCAAATTAATTCACTCTCGCTGGGAGAAGGATTCACCGAATGCACTATATGGTGTTTCTGTAATATTTCGAGAATTTCCATATTTTCAGAATTTAGATATTGCAGTGCAATCGAGCAGATCGGAGAAAACTGATTGGGATGCATAGTTGTAAGTGACAAGTTAAAATATATCAGATACCGGCCATATCTCTTATTGAATGTAACTTTCCCTCATACAGGTCAATATCTTTAAACAGCCCGACAATAAATAGAGAATATTGCATGCTAAAATCCATATCAAGTCATATCAACCCGAGTGGCCCCATATCAGCCCGAGAACCGAAAGCCCGAGAGTTGATATGGGGCCCTAGGGCTGATATGATATGGATTTTTGACATGTAATATTCTTTTCATCATATACATTTCACTGCACTTTTCATGCTTAAATATTTCATACAAACGGTATAGTATTTTTGATATGTTTTTTTTTAATTAATAAAGAGTCCAAAAGCTGATTTCATAAAATAATATTCTTGTGGATTACTTTTTGGCATTTTAAAGGCACGCCAAGGAATATTTGATACCTTACTTTTCTGAGGCAAAAGCCTTGATACAGCGATTTATTGTGATGAAAGCTTTAGTACATTGATTTACTATAATGGTGAATTTTTGATACATTGATTAACTAAGGTAAAAGTTTTGATATAATTCAATTATAATTAACTATGGTAAAAACTCATCATACAATGTACATTGATTTCTACAGTAAACCAATGATACATTGATTTGGTAAAGCTTCCCGAGGAGATCCGGGTTAGAATAGGTCCTCAGTGTACTTTGCTTGTCGTAAGAGGCAACTAAATGGGGGCGGTCCATCGGATGAGACCACAAAAACCGAGGTCCCGTGTCACAGCAAATGTTACGATAAAGGTTCCTCCCTGTTTAAAGGCCGTAAGCGCCGAGCATAGGCCTAAAGTTTGGTGACGTCTCCATATGAATGAAAAATTCTCCGACAGGACGTTAAACAACACACAACCAACCATGGTAAAAACTTTGATATGTTGATTACGAGCGAATACGTAATTTCCGGATTGATAAGCATTTTTGTACGTTGATATTGGCTATTGTGACATCATCCGTATCGGGCAGTGCTGAATTGACATAATCATTACCAAGTATATGATACTATAGGGTTATTGAACTTATATTGGTGAATATTGGCACTCGTTGGCTGTCAAAATGCACGAGCTTGCGAGTGCATTTTGACAGCCAACGAGTGCCAATATTCACCTATATAAGTTCAATAACCCTTTTATTATATAGCTAAAGTATTTAGTTGTTAAATTATATCCCTTTTCACTCAAACTACTCCAAAATAGACGAGAAGTAATCAATATTGACATCTAAGGTGAAGGTGTGCAATAACAGCATTTATTATATAGCTTATAAATAGTCTAATATAAAATCTAGAGAATGTTAGCGTTCAATATCCTGAGAAGTTATTGAACGCTAACTTTGCATTGCGTAAATTGTATGCACCCGAAACATTCCGAGTATGAGCGTTCAATATTGACGTTACCGTAACGACATAAACAAGCCAAAATGTCAAACGACGGTCCTCCGAATCTGACAGAACCGGTATTTGATATTTACTTAAGCAAAATGTTTTACTATACATAAATTATGATGTCCCCATTTACAAAATCAGTTTGCTTCATGCATTAGTGACGGGTTAAATATTGAACAGTTAAGAAATGCATGCTGTTATTGCACACTGCCAATATTGATGAATTCTCGTCTATTTTGGAGTAGTTTGAGTGAAAAGGGATATAATTTAACAACTAAATACTTTAGCTATATAGTAAAAGGGTTATTGAACTTATATAGGTGAATATTGGCACTCGTTGGCTGTCAAAATGCACTCGCAAGCTCGTGCATTTTGACAGCCAACTCGTGCCAATATTCACCAATATAAGTTCAATAACCCTATAGCATTTCTTAACTGTTCAATATTTAACCCGTCATTAATGCATGAAGCAAACTGATTTTGTAAATGGGGACATCATAATTTATGTACAGTAAAACATTTTGCTTAAGTAAATATCAAATACCGGCTCTGTCAGATTCGGAGGACCGTCGTCTGCCATTTTGGCTTGTTTACGTCGTTACGGTAACGTCAATATTGAACGCTCATACTCGGAATGTTTCGGGCGCATACAATTTACGCAATGCAAAGTTAGCGTTCAATAAAGTCTCAGGATATTGAACGCTAACATTCTCTAGATTTTACGCAGATTTTATAATAGACTATTTATTAGCTATATAATAAAAGTGAATATTGCACGTCTTGCAAAATTACACAATAAAGAACCGCTACTCTTACTGCCTTTAGGACCCATGGTACGACCTTGAGGACCAATGGTACGGCCTAAAAGACCCATGCTACGACCTCGAGGACCCATGCTACGGCCTTGAGGACCCATGGTACGACCTTGAGGACCCTTTCTACGACCTTGAAGACCCATACTACGACCTTGAGGTCCATTGCTGCGGAAAGAGTTCGATAAAGGATAATCTCTACGATTCTCTAGAGGATCGCCGTGCATGGATCAATAAGCGATACTTCGTCTACAGCTGCTAACGCTCCTAGACGCATGAAAGATTCTTAGACCCCCCCCCCCCCTCAATAAAACACAGTTACTACCCCTTTTCTGGCTTGTAAGCTCTGTATTTACATCAGTGCTATTCATAGAATTATCACATTGTCCAGTTTTCATAGTAAAAAGAAAAATGGATAAAGAATGGCAAGTATCTGTGGCCACCCCGCTTTATAAAAATCTTCGGAGACGGGGAGGCGGATCAAGAACGCTTTATTGATGGATACAAGTTGATTCAAATTTACCAAACAAGTAAAAACTTTCATCAAGTAACCCTCTATACAGTGTATGTAAATTGTTTTGAATATTTGATAGTGTGGATCAATATTTCACACGTGTATGTCACGGTAAGCTATCCTCCGTATTAGGACACATCAATGATTTCATTAAGGGTTCTTACAGACTTTGATCATACGGTTCTCTAAAGCGTGCATTCAGGTTTAAAACAATGTTCATGTTTACTCAGTTTCATATGAATTGATAGATTGAACCATTGTTTTTTTTTTCATTTCAAAAGTACGATGTGTATACAGTTGATTTAATTTGCTTCTAAAATGATAAAGATATAAAACTACATATTTTGTTGCCCCTCTGATCATACCGTGTAATGTTGTCATGCTGAAAAACATGAAAAGAAATCTTAATTACTGATATCTTATAATCAAACATTTAAAAAAAAAAAGTACTGGTGATCACAATATGACATTCTTTTGGAAATCATTTTCGCTAAAATGCGGAAAATACCAACATCAGTATGTAAATCAATTCATTTCGGGGAAAAGGATCTTTCTCTGTGCTGTTTATATTTCGGGAATTTCCATTTTCGTGCACATTTGATTGAAAAGCCCACAAGGGAAGCTCATTCATTCATAAACATCAAAAGATCTTAACAAGAGGAAGTCTTCATCATGCATGTAAGAACGAAAACAAAATACAAATTAAAGATCTTAACAAGAGGAAGTCTTCATCATGCATCTAAGAACAAAACAAAAAGGCAAACATAATACAAATAAAAAATCTTACAACGTTAAAGATATCTAAGCAATGCTTATTGTCTGAAAGATATAGTTTCATAACTGCGATGGTTTGTGTATACAGATTGAAGAACACATCGCTGCAGTAATGAGACTACATCTTTAGAAAAATAATAATCTATTGTTTATAATCTAAATTTCTAAAACCTTTTACTGTGTGCATTTTTTTTTATATCTATATTTCAAAATTCCCGCTTAATACTTTGGGTAAGTACGGAACAGCTTCTGGAATAGAACATATGATGCCATATTGTCGAAGAAAAAAGAGTGCGCAATGCTGAAAGGATGATAATTATGGAGCGGCAAATTAACATAAACTCAAATAATCTAAGATATCTTTAACCATTTGAAGATATCATCCAATGAATTGACGAGAGCAATGATTAATTTGATGCGCACATCAAATCAAGTATTGCTCTCATCAATTCAATATGAGGAACGCATTAATGTGGTGGAATTATTGCTCCTAAAATTTTAATTTTAATTTCATTAAAGATATATTTAATTATATACAACGATTTTGTACAAGGAATTAATGTAAGCATCAATTCTTTTAAAGAGAGCAACATTTAATGAAAGAGATAATTAATTCAATGATGGCTATGTTGAATTAAAGAAATCTCTAATTAGATGGTTGCTATCTGTAAAAGAAGAATTACTTCAATTATAGCGCGCATCAATTCAGCAGTATACATGCTATCACCAACTCAATTAATGCATGCAATAACTCAGAATTGAAGCTATATCATTGATTATTTGAAGAAATCTTAAGCTGAATTGATTTGCGCAACAAATGAATCATGGATGACATCTTCAAATAATTGAGTTTAGGTTATTTTGGCGCTCCATAGATAATACATGCATTTAACAATGCAATTGATTTCTTACAATCAAGCCTCAGAGTCATAGACCTGAGATAAGTTCAATTTAATCTCAGTCTCGCCTTCCCTACATTTGCCTGTCATAAATCAAAAGTAAGCTCGCCTTTAGTTAGTTCCCTGGCTCATTGACTAAAGGTCTTGCGACATGGAGCATAGCAGAGATCGGGAACCAGGCTAGCTCGCTTATTGTGTGAGATCGTTAGGACGAGCATTACACTGTCGCTACATCCGTAGTGTACTTGAATGGTAACATCTTGCAAGTTTTAAAAAAACAACAACAGCTGTACCCTTGAAAATCAATATCTAGTCCGAAATTTAAAAAAAAAAATCAATATCTAGTCTGATGTATGATCTGTAAAGTTTTTGTCTTACTTCATCATACGTAATGATTGCTTTTTCTGTCATTGTATATATGTTTCATTACCTTTGTTTCTCAAATTCACATTTCACAAGCGTGTTGAAAACGATTCCATACTGAAACTTACAGGATTAATTCACAATAAAATATAATCTAACGTATAATAATGAATTCACATGCAACCGCTAATCTATACAAAATCACGAAGTTTTGAACGGAAAACGTCTTTTTGAGTCTGGTTGAATTTGTCATAGATACTGAATATTGCGTTCCTTTCACGAAGATCTCGAAGTTCTTTCATTTTATCAATCGTGGTCAATTTTTGCGCATACAGCTGTCCACAATCAAGGCGTTTCGAAGACAATTCCCAATAGTAAACCACAGTCACCTCAGCTGAAAAGGGGATTGAAAAAAAAATGTTATTTTTGATACATTCCATGTGTTTCTTGTACTACTATTTTAATCATACATGTTTACACAAACTGATGTGTCAAGCATGGTGCTTCCTTTGTTTGATGAACAGCAGCTTACCTCTTGCACTTTCTTTGATGAAGGGCAGCTTACCTCCAGTGCTTTATTTGGTCAGTATTTGCTTACCTTCAGTACTTTGTTTGATGAATAATAGCCGTGTGTATTTGGTGAGCAGAAACTTACCGCCAATGCTTTGTTTGATTAGCAACAACTTATTTCCATTGCGTTGTGTTTTAGTGAGGAGCAGCTTACCGCCAATGCTTTGTTTGATGAGCGGCTGCTGATTTTATTACACCCAGTGTTTTGTAGCAGTGACTGTCTCTTACCTCTAGTGTTTTGTAGCAGTGACAGTGTCTCTTATCTCTAGTGTTTTGCAGCAGTGACAGTGTCTCTTGATCTTATCTCTAGTGTTTTGTAGCAGTGACAGTGTCTCTTATCTCTAGTGTTTTGTAGCAGTGACAGTGTCTCTTACCTCTAGTGTTTTGTAGCAGTGATAGAGTCTCTTATCTCTAGTGTTTTGTAGCAGTGACAGTGTCTCTTATTTCTAGTGTTTTGTAGCAGTGACAGTGTCTCTTGATCTTATCTCTAGTGTTTTGTAGCAGTGACAGTGTCTCTTATCTCTAGTGTTTTGTAGCAGTGACAGTGTCTCTTGATCTTATCTCTAGTGTTTTGTAGCAGTGACAGTGTCTCTTATTTCTAGTGTTTTGTAGCAGTGACAGTGTCTCTTATCTCTAGTGTTTTGTAGCAGTGACAGTGTCTCTTGATCTTATCTCTAGTGTTTTGTAGCAGTGATAGAGTCTCTTATCTCTAGTGTTTTGTAGCAGTGACAGTGTCTCTTATCTCTAGTGTTTTGTAGCAGTGACAGTGTCTCTTGATCTTATCTCTAGTGTTTTGTAGCAGTGACAGTGTCTCTTATCTCTAGTGTTTTGTAGCAGTGACAGTGTCTCTTGATCTTATCTCTAGTGTTTTGTAGCAGTGATAGAGTCTCTTATCTCTAGTGTTTTGTAGCAGTGACAGTGTCTCTTATCTCTAGTGTTTTGTAGCAGTGACAGTGTCTCTTACCTCTAGTGTTTTGTAGCAGTGACAGTGTCTCTTACCTCCAGAGCTTTGTAGCAGTGACAACGTCTTCCTCCTCAGACCCTCTGTCTCTTCTATAATCAAATTCTTTTCGTTGTAATTCACAAACATAAGGAAGACCTACATGAAATAAGGTGATATGACCATGATTAGGGTAACTAAAGCATGCATAAAAAATATCAGACCATGCAAATTAGAAATGTCGAAAATGAAATAAATTTCTTTATTTCTGGTTTGTACGGTGATACAAATAGGGTTTCGAAAAATAATCCAACCTTGGATGGTGGTATAGTGTGAAGGATTTCTGTGGAATGAACCAAAACTCTTTTTATTTGCAGAGTGCATTTAGTGTCAACCAGGTCCGATGCCATTTGTACGTATATTTGTTGATCGATCCCAGGTTCAAAACCAACCAAGCATAGCGAATTTTCAAGTTTGCTCTATGTCAAATAGATATATACTAAATCAACATAACATCATGAACATACAAAACACGTGTCTGGATTTCTTAATGTCTTTAATCACCAGTTAAATGGATCTATAGTGTATTTCTTCTACTTGATGCAAAATGATAAACTACCTTTGAAGTTGATTGAGCCTCTGAAGGTTTGAATTTCTTGTAAGAATGATTCTTTCTTTCATTTGAACCGATAGTTTTAGTCACACGGGAGCACATTAGCCATAAACAGCACATGAAGATACACATAAGTGGTGTTAGTAGGAGGAGTGTAAATAGAGGCCCCAACGATGTATCTGCACATAGAAAATACTTTGTTAACATTAAAATAGTGAATCGGTATCATTATACAGAAGGCAGAACTTTATAGCAATTGATTGATCTCACCTGGTCTGTAGTCCGCTATCTGCTTCTGTCTAATGGTTTCACTATAGTCTAATGTTTCCTCTCCTGAGTCTGTAGCAGTTTTGCTATAATCTATTGTTTCCTCTTCTGAGTCTGTAGAGGTTTTGCTATAGTCTATTGTTTCCTCTTCTAAGACTATAATCGTTTCACTATGGTCTGTCATTTCCTGTCCTGAGTCTGTAGTGGTTTTGCTAGAGTCTGTTGTTTCCTCTCCCGAGTCTTTAGTGGTTTTGCTATAGTCTTTTGTTTCCTCTCCTGAGTCTCTAGTGGTTGTCCTTGTTGCATGCCTTGGTTTATATGTAGGTGTAAAACTCGGAAAAGAACAGGAATTCCGTTTCATTGTGTTGTTCAAAACCAGTATTTTTGCAGTATTTCTAGATACTTGTCCTTTTAGATTATTTAAAGGCTTTGCATTATATGTTAACTTTCGTTGGATGTGTCCTACAGTCCATAATTTAACACCCATTATTTCAGAAGTCACGTGTCGGTACACTAACCCTTGAAAGGATGAAAGAGCACTTTGTGACGTCACCATCCACCGCTGGACGCTCATCTTTATATCAGTAAACAAGTGCCTAAGGGACCTAATAGTTGCACGTGATTCCAACACATGGTGGTCAGATGACTGACATCCCGCACTCTTAGTACCGCCAGTTCTGAGTGAGTACAATTCTAACACTTCATTTACACTTTGTCCTTTTTGCTCGAAGAGCCTTTCAAAGACTTTTCGTCTTTCAACATCAAATTGGTGTTTTAACTCAGCTTTGGCAGTGTGCAGGCAGGTTTCTTGGTGTTTTGAGTGAATTCGGTATAAAGTGTGCAAATCCTGGGAATGGTTTGTAAAGATTTCTTTAAAATGGTTTTGTTTTTCTACTGTAATCTTGACTAGATAACGTAGTTCATCAACAGACTGAGTCAAATATTCCAGATCTGTTGTAAAATTATAGTGAGCTTTTCTGTGCAATTCTTGCGTGTGCTCTATTTTTGTTAATTGGGATGCCGTGGTTTTCTCTAGCAGGTCTACTTTGTGTTGAAGCTCAATCATCTTATACTGCATTTTCACACAGCAGATTATCAAACAGCTATAACACATACATGTATAATCATTATACACCAAATTAAGCTCTGTTTTAAAAATAGCAATAATGACAATAATAAAAGATTGGAAGACTTACCAAGTCAATGCCGCTGGTGTTAGGGGTAGTGCTATCCTCTTCCATTGTTCTAGGGTCTGTTTAGTGATCATGTTTTATCGTCTGCCTAACCTTCATACTAAATCCTGTAATTTAATGATATTTTTATTTCTTGCAACAGCTTGGTTAAGGTAGTACTCTACATCGTCATAATGGCTGACTTCCTTTAGAAAAATGGATGACAAAATCGATATCAGTAATATTTGACTTTTCCTTTTCTATTTATTTACCTAACCGAGTAGCTCAGTGGGTTAGAATACAGAGAGACTTCCGGTCTACTTGTTGTAGTGAGCACGAGGAAATTTTGTGTGTCGGAAAATTTACCTTTTTGCGTCTACTGTGAGTAGTATATTTGCCGACTGCTGTTCTGCAGAAGGCTTTATGTATATATGTTTCAATTTTCTGTGTAAAATAGTTAGACTTTGAGAACATTGTAAATAATTGTGCATAAACGTGAGATGGCAGCCACGTCGGGTGGCAGCCATCTTGGCGGATCAAACAATTTATTCAAAGACAGAAAGTACTGTCGTGAGAACACTGTGGTTGTAAATGTTAGAGACAATTCTCTCATCAAACCCGAGGGAATAATACAATTCGTCAATGAGAACTGTGGTTTGGGGTCTCTTTATGCATGTGTGCCTAAATCAGGTAATTTGTATAACTTACTCTTGATGGAAAAGCACCAACACAATATTTGCTGGAAGGAATAAGACTTGGCAATGATTTGTTTGAATGTCGTGAAGTTGTACAGACTTCACTGATTGTTAGTTTTTTACACCTTCCTGCTTACATTGATGATGGAGAGATTGAACAAACTTTAACATCAATGGGTGTTGAATTGCTGTCACCTATTAACAGACGATTTTATCCTGGAACTACAATTGCTGACGGAACAAGGTACGTTAGGGTGAAACTACCTCCTCATATGCCCTCTTTTCCATACACTGTGAAATTTCAAAAGGAGTATCATAGGTGTATTCATAACGGTCAAATGAAAGTGTGTTCGCTGTGTTACGCGAGTGATCATTTATTTAGAGCATGTCCAAAATTTGTGTGCTTCCAGTGTAAGCAGCAAGGTCACTACGCGAGGGCCTGTAAAAATCACTTGTGTGAGCAGTGTGGTGAATGGACATTTAAATGCCAGTGTTGCATGAGTGATCACAGTTCTGAAGAAAAAAATGAATTGGAAGTGTCTGAGGTGGAGAAAGAGGACGTGTTAGAGGGTAACACAAATATGGAAACAGAAGAGGCGAACGAAGGGGTGCAACATGAGAACGAAAATATAGACGAATCACTTATTTGTGCGGAAACAAAACAAAAGAAACATACTGAGACGACAGAAAATCAAATTATTGTGAATAAAAACGATAAAGTGAATATGTCTACTAATAAAAATGCCCCTAAGGATGGTGAAAACGAAATTCAAGAACGGGAATTGAATGAAGCCTCTCAAGATTGTGAAAACATGATTCAAGAGCGGAGTGAGAGTGACTCTAATGTAGGAACAGATTCGGAAAATGAAATCATCATCGTAGAGGGGAAAGCCAAAAGAAAAAAGAAATTGAAGAAGAAGAGAAACGCAAAAAAGAATAAATGAAATGGAAAGAATGGACAAACTCTTATTCTTAATTACAATCATGGTGATAGTAACTTCGTGGAACTGTAATGGATTGTGTAATGTAAATAAGATGAAAATGATATTTAGTTTATTGGATGAAAGGAAGTATGATATCATTGGTTTACAAGAAACTCATTGGCGAGATGACTTCATTGAAAAATATAAACATTTATGGAAAGGAAGTATTATGTACAATAACTCTGAGACGTCGTCAAAGGGTGTAGCTTTTTTGATTAGAAATGAATTAAAAGATAATATTCAATATGTAAAAGGGTGCGATGGTAGATTTCTACATATAAAATACAAAGAAAATGATGAAAATTTTGATATTATAAACATATATGCACCTAACGTTGCAAAAGAAAGGGCCAATTTTTTTCAAGATATGTCTAGTATCATTCCATATTCAGTGAATCTTATAATACTAGGTGATTTTAATAACACACTTGCAGAGATTGATAGATGTGGTAAGACACGTCATGTATATGACCAGGGTTACAAAGCCCTGTTCAATATGATGAATCAACATGGTGTAGCAGATTTATGGAGAAGTAGAAATAGAGGGAAAAAAGTTTTTTCAAGAAAAATGTTATTAGGAAACATGTTAGTTCAAAGTAGAATAGATTACATTCTAGTTTCACACGTTATAAGAACACATGTTAGAAATATATTTTATGTTGAAACTACACTAAGCGATCATTCGATGGTCGTGATGTACTTGAATAATACTGTTTGTGAAAGAGGACCAGGGTTGTGGATACATAATAATTTGCTATTGAATGATGATACATATAAAACAAAAATCATAGAAATTATTGAAAGAGAAAAAAATTGTATATTATATGAAAATTCAATGTTGGTGTGGTGGGATAATTTGAAATACAAGCTCAAAAAGTTTTCTCAAAGTTTTAGCAAAACTAGAGCCAGGGAACGAAATAAAGAATATTATGGTTTACAAAACAAAATGCAAAGAATTTCACAAAATTTAGCAAATGGAGTACAAGTTGATATTGAAAAATATGAAGCAATCAAACAAGAATTGTCAGATTTTGAAAATGAAAAGTGTCAGGGTGCAATACTTAGATCAAAAGCACAGTGGGCAAATGAATCAGATAAATGCACGAAATATTTTTTGAATTTAGAAAAACGAAGACAAGAATCAAATTCAGTAAAAGAATTGTTGAGTGACACAGAAGAAATAAAGAAGGATATTGATTCAATTTTAGAAATAGAGTACAATTACTATTCTAACTTATATTCATCAGTGCGAATTGACTCTGAAAGTAAGGCACAGTTTTTGTCATATGTGAATAGAAAAATTGAAGAAAATGATAAGGAAATGTGTGAAAGGGATATTAACAAAGAAGAAATTGAAACTGCAATCAAGGAAATGGCTAATAATAAAAGCCCAGGATCTGATGGGTTGACTGTTGAATTTTATAAAATGTTTTTACCACAATTAAGAGATATTCTACTCAATTTATTTAAAGAAATTAACAGAAAACAAACGATGTCTAACTCTATGAAAATGGGTGTTATTACGTTGTTATACAAGAAGAAAGGAGATAAGAAATTGTTGAAAAACTGGAGGCCTATAAGCCTGTTAAATGTAGATTATAAGATAATAGCAAGAGTTATGGCAAATAGACTGAAACA
This sequence comes from Ostrea edulis, assembly GCF_947568905.1. Taxonomy (NCBI): domain Eukaryota; kingdom Metazoa; phylum Mollusca; class Bivalvia; order Ostreida; family Ostreidae; genus Ostrea; species Ostrea edulis. The sequence goes on along the minus strand of NC_079165.1, from coordinate 92,653,992 downwards.
GGTATTACCAAATATTGTGTCTGAAACACAGACTTGTTGTATAATAGGAAGAGATATTGCAGATACTCTAGTTAGCATTAGAGATGTGATTGATATGGTAGAGATGGATAATTTAGAGGGTTATGTGGTTAAAATTGATCAGGAAAAAGCTTTTGATAGAGTGAGTCATGAGTATTTACTTGATGTATTAGAAGTATTTGGTTTTGGAACCCAATTTAGAAAATGGGTACAGATATTTTATACGGATATATACAGTAGTGTAAAGTGTAATGGACATTTAACAAAATATTTTCCTATTAAAAATTCTGTTAGACAAGGTTATCCAATATCTGCATTATTATATGTTTTATCAGCAGAACCTCTGAATTATGTCATGAAACAAAATACAGTAATAAGAGGTATTCCAATACCAATGTCAGAAAAGAATGGGTTGATGTTTCAACATGCTGATGATACTACAATGACAGTGTGTGACAAAAATTCTGTTTTTGAAGTTTTCAAAGTATTTGACATGTATGAAAAAGCATCTGGTGCCAAAATAAACATTCACAAGTCTGAAATAATGTGTATAGGAACTGGTAGAAGTTTTGAACAGGAAAAGATATCATTGAGTGTTTCTGAGACAAGTGTCATGAAAATTCTTGGTATTTATTTTGGCAAAAATGGAGTAGAGTGTGAAAATTTAAATTGGAGAGACAAAGTTAGAAACATTAAGCAAACTCTTAATTTATGGAGACAGAGATCCTTAGCAGTTCAAGGTAGAGCCACTTTAATTAATACCTTGTTCATGTCTAAATTATGGTACTCATTGTCAGTTATATCGATTCCACAATGGGCTAGAGACAGTATTCAAAAGGAGTGTACCAATTTTTTATGGAATTTTGGCTCACACTTGGTATCTTATAAAACAATAATTGGTGAAAAACACAATGGTGGTTTGAAAATAGCTGATATCTATCTAAAAATGTTATCATTTAGACTAAAGTTTCTTGCAAAGCACTTTTGTTGTAATAAAGATTTTCTGTGGAAACATATTTTTAGATATTTCCTATCAAAGATTCAAAATTTAGGAGCAGGAATGGAGATATTTTTACTACAGTTTAAGAAAACAGATTTAGAGGGTCTACCACAGTTTTACAATGAATTATTTTGTGCATGGTATGCCATAAAAGATTATATCATTGTTACAGAAAAAGAAAATGATGTTTTTAATTATTGTCTGTTTTTTAATCCGAAAGTACAAAGAAGAAACAAAATGTTGAATTGGAAAGATTTTATTAGTGCTAGTATTACACATGTCAAGGATATTTCATATGAAGTAATTCCGGGATTTTTACCAATATCATGTATTGTGGAGATTTTTCAAGAACAAAATTCAGAGGTAAATGTCTCACTGATTACAAAAAATTATAAGGATTTGTTATTATCTATTCCAGAAGAATGGAAAAATTATGTTCATGAAAATGAGTACAAAAGAACATGCTTTCAGCCAAATTTTGATATTTCATATAGAGATCAAAGGATAGTGTTCCAATCCGGTACAGTACAAATATTTTATAATTTGTTAGTTCAAAAAATGTTTCAAGAACCGGTGTCAAATATTTATTGGCGAGATAAACTTGATATGAATGATAAATCATCCATTGAAAAGCGATGGGAAACGGTATGGGTGTTATACAAAACACCAGATATTACTGAACTGGATTTCAAAATTTCTCACAATATTATATTTACATATGAGAAACTTTTTAAGATAGGGAAGTCTGATTCTAAAATATGTCCAATTTGTATGCTAGAATGCGAGGATATAATGCATTTATTTATTAGATGTAAAGAGTTGGCTGAATTTAAGAACAATTTTGTTATTTATCATCTTGAATCGTTATTGAAAGATTGTGAAAGTGATGTTTTTAACAGATTAAACTTTGAAGAAATATTCATGACAGCATTACATAAGGGTATGAAAAACGTGAATGTATTTTTTGTAAATTATTTTATATCAGTATGCAGATTTTGTATTTATAGAAGAAGACAGATTTTTTTGCAAAGTGAAAAGAAAATTGATATTGAAAGGCTTTGTAGATATACATTGAGACATTACATTTCATATAACCATTATCAATTGACTGTTTTAGAAAAGAAAATGAACCTGTTTAAAAAGTTTTTCTTACATAGAAATCCTCTATTGAAAGAAACAGAGGGAATATTATTGTTCATATTTTAGATACAAAGTGTTTTAAATGTGATTGTAACTGATGATTAGTCTGTGATATCTGTTTAAATGTTAATCAATAAAAGAGAAAAAAAAAAAAGAATACTGACTGCTGAACTGTAGGTCGTAGGTTCGAGTCCAGCAGGGGTTTTAAATTTTTTTCAGATTACCTTCTACTAAAACTGTATTTTTTGACAAAATGAAGCAAATTTGAAAATTTTCAACTTCAAAATATTGTTGTACATATTACCTGTGCAAACCTATCGATAGCAAATATAAGAAATATTTAAGTACATTCAGAACTTCATCTCATAATCGAAATATTGAAAAAGGAAGACATTATGGCATTGCAAAAAACAATAGATAGGTTTTGTGAAAAATGTAGCTTGTCTGTTGTAGAAGACGAATTCCATTTCATTCTTCAATGTCCATTCTATAATGAACTGATATCAAAATATATAAAAAGATATTATTATGAAAGACCAAGTACTTTCAAACTAGTTCAATTACCAAGTGTTCAACATGTCAAAGAATTGATTAATTTAGGTAAATACTTGTATTTAGCATGTTTAAAAAGAGATGCTTAATTTAGCTTTTGTTCTATTTATGTATACTCTCCTGTGTGATGTCTGTATATACCATATTTATGTTATTCTGTTTCTGATGAGCCGTTTAGCTCAAGGGTAATAAAGAACTTGAACTTGAACTTGCAAACTTCCGCCAATGTTCGTTTGCTCTGTACCATGAGGCCTCGACGGGGACGTTTGCCATCAGCTGCTGTAAATTTCGTGTGTCATGTGACTTTCGTGAAAGATGAAAATAACGAACAGTGATCAATGCAATCTCATAACTCCTATGTTATACCGAGGTAACACGGTACTACACAAATCATACATCATTTTGATATTTTACCCCAAATAACGAACTTCTTACCTCAAACTGTCCGACTTGTGAGCAGCTTAAATAACACACCCTCATGAAACAAATGTAAAGTAAATATCCCACAATAGCCATTTTGTATCGTGACCTCAAATCATGCAGGAGTTTTATTTCAGTTTTTTTTTTTTACAGAGCGTCAACTAAACACTGGGAATCAATCTGATGCAGTATTCTACTTGCATATATGTATACTCAAATATTACAAGTGGTCTATCCATAAACATACTTCCGCAATTTCCAGTCAACTTCCTGTTTTCGATAAACACACACTACATGTATGTGTAATACAAGGACTCTTACATTAAAATCCACGTAAAATACTTTTAAAGGCATTGTATATATATATATATATATAAAGTACTAAATAATCACAACTAGGTACTGAAAATTTTCGAACCAGCGACGTACGGCACCCACCGCCTAGCAAGATTGTCAAACCAGTGCGTAAGTCCACTCGGCCACAACGACTTCCCTAATAAAAGGAAGCTTTGTTATGCTCCTATAAGCCTTACTTATACACACTGATGCAATCCCACACAGTCGCTGTGTCATTCAGTGTTTAAGATATTTTATAAGGAGAGTGGATCTCTCGATGCAATTGTATAGAATATTTAATATAAAGCACAAACAAACAATTATAACACCCAACCTTACGTTTACCCCTAGGATATAAACGATACATGTGAAAATCAATTAATTAATATATAAAGCACTAAATAATCACAACTAGGTACTGAAAATTTTCGCCCCAGCCCGGGGTCGAACCAGCGACGTACGGCACCCACCGCCTAGCAAGATTGTCAAACCAGTGCGTAAGTCCACTCGGCCACAACGACTTCCCTAATAAAAGGAAGCTTTGTTATGCTCCTATAAGCGCTACTTATACACACTGATGCAATCCCACACAGTCGCTGTGTCATTCAGTGTTTAAGATCTTTTATAAGGAGAGTGGATCTCTCGATGCAATTGTATAGAATATTTAATATATATATATATATATATACACAGTGGAGCCTCGGTAAACCGGACGCCATTAATCCGGACGCTTCACCTTCCGGACGATTTTTCTAGGGAACGGAATTTTTATACGTTATTTTGCATCACTAATCCGGAAATTCGCGTTCCGGATCCGGACGGTCACTTTTTACTACAAAACGTTATAATGCATTGAAAATTGTACCGTTAATCCGGACGGTAATTTTGTTTAGGGAAGGTCTTTGTCGGACAATTTTAGCAAGGCGTAAATTATAAAGAAAACAAGCCAAAGTGTCTAATTGAAGCGATTACCTGTACCCTGTCAACACCTCCCTATGATTAGGTGGTGTGTAATGATATGTCAATTAGATACATGTAGCACGTGCCGATCGAGACATTGTATTTCCAATTTTCGCACATAAGATCTTTATTGCGTGTAGTGTTGGATTTTGTATATAAATCTGTAGCATATTATTTTATAGTCTTGATCAATACCCTAATAGTATTAATAAATTATACATCATGTCGTAATGATAATTTTGTTAACTGCTACATGTGTTACACATATCAATTGTACTGATTCGTAAATTGATTATCGGCTTATGCAAATCTAAAGAGTGTAGATTATACTTCTAGATTCTGGATTTTATACTGTTGATTGGCTTGAAATATACATGTATGTTCATGTACATGTATATGTAGTAAATTTTTAACGTTTATAATGTCATGAATGTAGAATGTACCTGTGTACGATTGATTCTTGTTACGATGTTGTAGAGCTTTATTGCTTTCGAATTTTTAAACTCTGGGTAGAAGTGAGAAAATTACCATTTTAAGGAAAATGACAATTAAATTTTGAATGTACCCGTAATGTTAAGTTTCACCCGAGTTTTATTCCGTTATTATCGCATCATGAAAATAATAGGTGCGCGTGGCTAGATCAAAGCAGTAGTAGGTCTTGATATTACGAGCTTAAATGATTTTTGTTCTCCCGATATTGTCTTGGATAATTATAGAATAAGAAATATAAACTCTGGCAGATGGAATTTTGGTTAAAGAATACTGTCAACTGACATGATAATCACGAAATTCTTATATCAACTTTGGACGATGAAGATTGTTTTAACAGACCGCCGAACCCGTGAATCGTGACATATGGAAATTACCGGCCTCTTTAAGAAGTAAAAGTGTGATGAAATGTTTGAAGTGTAAATGATTATGTTAGTTACTTTACTAATGATTCATTTACTTATAGTTACATAAAGTGCTTCATTATTTGTTTTAGTGCATACAGTACATAGTTTTGTATATTTATTTGTAGGGCTCATATATATGTACAATGTAAGCACAGGCAAATACACTGAACACGTATTAAATTTTAGTGCTTTGAAATACATGTAAAAGTTAACATCATCATAATTTATTTACTAATGCAAATGGTCAAATCCAATGATAGAATGTGTTTAATTCACTATGCATCAATAAAGTAGGCATATATTGGTTACTTATGTAAAGATAGAAAATATGCGATTCAATTATCCGGACGCTTCATTTATCCGGACGATTTTGCTGGGAACCAAAGTGTCCGGATTAACGAGGCTCCACTGTATATATATATAAATTACGGGCCAAACGTTTCCTGACTATTCACGAAATGTATAAACTATTTTTGTTTGTTTTATTATCTTATAATATTAATTCTTGTTAAATCTATTAAATCAATACACATATTTACACTTATTCAATTACATAACCAAAGGGAGATAATTTGACTTCCCTTCCCTTGAGAACATGCGTCCCACCTATGTGTCAATCAAAGTTTCAAACAAATGTCAACTTAAACAACAACAAGGTCAGTTTGCACTGAAAGGTGAAGGTAATGAACAATGATCAATATCATAACTCCTATAAGCAATACAAAATAGAGATTTTGGCAAACACGGGCCCCTGGAAACACCAGAGGCGGGATCAGGTGCCTAGGAGGAATAAGTATCCCCTGTCGACAGGTCACACGCGCCGTGAGCCCTATATCTTAATCAGGTAAACGGAGTTATCCTTAGTCAAAATCAGTGTGCCAAGAACGGTCTGTCAATCGGTATGAAACACTTCAGACAGCATTTGACCCAATGATAGGTTGTATTGGCAAACTAGATCGTTATAACGACCGTAGAATTTGCAAAATGCTGACTTTAAACGAGACTGTCTACTGTTTTAAATGCAACATCTGTGATCACTGGAAATGAAGAATTCTTAGTCATAAAAGTAGTGGTATGAAATGTATAACAGAGGAACTGAATAAGCTGAAAACATCCAGACAGGAGATGACTAATGACAAATGAAATATATGACAAGGAAGCTGAATATGCTGAAAACATCCAGACAGGGGATGACTAATGACAAATGAAATGTATGACAAGGAAGCTGAATATGCTGAAAACATCCAGATAGGAGATGACTAATGACAAATGGTATAAATATAAGAGAGGAAGTAGGAACAGACAAGATAAGCAGTACCACTACATAGAAATACAACAAAGATCCTCTTACTTTCTGCTAACCAGTCCCGTCTGGAAACGTAGACTGCTTGGTAGAGATTCACAGAGATGTATATGATAAGCTCATGGCTAAGAATGGTCCCTATCAAAATATCATAAAACGCACCCAACAGAAACAGAGAACAAGGGAATAGAGGAGGAATTTAAGTACGGGGTGATCTAGAAAAATCTGTCGAGAAACAACAGAAGTCGCAAGACAACATGAGAGATGGAAGAAAAAAATTCAAGAGCAGCAGAAGACATTCTGCCAAGATCACGTGCATGGTAGATTCCTTGAATACGCACATGTTTGATCATTGAGAACGTATCAAAACAATTTCTGCAGCATGTATAGAAGATGAAACAAAGTTACGTTCCTTCATCAGTAGCCAGAAGAATACCCTACAAATGGTGTAGCTAGATCTAAAGGAATTAGACAGGGTCAGATATTCCGCGATTTCAAAAGTGTTTCCAGAGTTTTTGAAAGTAATCACTCCGCAATATGACTAAGTTGATGAAGGTATACATGTACATGAGAATCCAGAATCCTTCAAGAATCTTCTAGAAGTTCACAACCACAATTGGAAACAAACAGAAGAAAGGGCGAGGCTCAAGAAGGCGGGGGCTGTTATGGGAATTGATAAGTATTTGGTGACCAATCCTTCCATACAAGAAACGAATCTAGATTTCTGTGTTACAGAGGAGGGAACAAAGACCAGGAAGAGACAAATGGTTCTATGCAAGGTGAAGATAACGAACAGTGATCAATCTCATAACTCCTACAAGCAATACAAAATAGATAGTTGGGCAAACACGGATCCCTGGACACACCAGAGGTGGGATCAGGTGCCTAGGAGGAGTAAGCATCCCCTGTTGACCGGTCACACCCGCCGTGAGCCCCATATCCTGATCAGGTAAACGGAGTTATCCGCAGTCAAAATCAGTGTGCCAAGAACGGCTTAACAATCGGTATGAAACACGTCAGACAGCATTTGACCCAAGGCGAGGTTGTATTGACGAACTAGATCGTTATAACGACCATAGAATTTGCGAAATGCTGACTTCAATCGAGACTGTTGAAATCCCTGTACCATCAACTTGTTTGTCAGTAGCTTACCTCGATTTAAAAACTGACTATACCCAGAACAAGCTCTTGCATATCGAATCAGTTGAGATATATAAACACCATATGCAGGTGATAATGGAATATTGCTACATAAATGTGGGAAGTTGACGATGGAGAAGCTGAAATCATCACATACTTTACCCCGTGGACATCAAGATCCACTCGAGAAAAGTACTCACATTGCTCAAAACGCGATAACCTCTCCTTCAAAATTCGATACAGTGCTAAAAAGCAAATTAATCATGGAATTTCCATCATCTTTAGTGACAGAATATTCTGAAGATAGATAGAAACCTTCAGTATGTCTCGTTTGGTAGTTCCATACTGTCGTCTACCAGATCCATTCCCTGTCAAGGAATTTTGTGTTCGTGTGGCTGAAACAAGCGAGACGATGAAAGACAACCATTCCTGCAAAAACGTGGAAGGGGATTATTTGAACAATAAAATGCTTTCGTTGTTGCTTCATCGGGAGATGAAAAAATGCATTATACAAATTTTTACTGCTATGATTGCTACCTTCATTTCATTAGTCTTTATTTCCAGTTCACCATGACGATATGAGAGGTAAGACCTTGACAGAGTTGGCCTAAACGGTAGGGGTCTAATTATTATAATATATCGAACTTTTCGTTGTTATCAAGCGGTGTAGCTGGTAAAAAAGAAAACCAAGATGGTGGCGTGATATATCTTGTGAATATTATGTTTACAGGAAGACAATTGTTTTTATTATAAATATTTAAAACGTCGAGTGCCTGTGGTTTTACCCATTTGTTACGTTAAATGGAACAGCCAATGCACCCTTTGACCTTGATGACATTCCATATTTGGTAATGATTTTGCAGACAGGTAGTACTAGAAAACCGGATCGATCTAGTTTGCAACAAACATGTGTTTATTGTATGATGAAAGCAATGTCAAGTTCAAAAGAAATATAAGAGAAAAGATTCAGTGAATGTAAATATTTAGTGATGGACAAAGATACTGTAAAGATGCGCAACATAAAAGTGATCGTCACTACACATTATAAAGCTCGAAGCAACAAAGAACTTAGCTGCAGAACTGTAGCTCTCCGAGAAAATATTGGGACAGATCAGAGAGCTACAGATCCACCCTTTATAAAAGCATTCGATTTACGGTGCACAAAAAGCTACTCACGGTTGAGGCCTGATATCGTTGTATCCTTGTGTTGCTGTCTTATTTTGATATAAAAATTCCTAACATATTTTTCTACTATACTTGTATCCAAACATACCTTCATATATTCATTAAAGCCCCATGTGACCCAAAACCCCCCTTTTTTTGAGACAACTGTTTTCGATAAATCCTCCTTATTTTTTTTTAGAGTAGCGATGAATCTATTGCTATTACATTTAGTTTGGCCGATTGGCATTTCAGTAGATCTGTGAAGCCAAGAAAGAAAACTCGAATTAATTTCAAACTCGGGCTCGGTATTCTCGTGAAAAAGCAGACTACAAGTCATGGTGATTGTTTTAGTCAGTGGCAGATTTAAGGGGGGCGCAGCCGCCCTCCCTCCACTTTTCAAATTTAAGGGCAATCGTGGTCCCTTGTTTAAAAAAATGTAAACGATAAAAGAAACAAATTCATCCACTCTCGAAGCAATAAATGATTATTTTTACTTTTTGAATTGCTTTTATTGGGAAAAACTTTCATTTTTAGCTCACCTGAACCGAAGGTTCAAGTGAGCTTTTCTGATCACATTTTGTCCGTCATCCGTCCGTCTGTAAACTTTTCACATTTTCGACTTCTCCAGAACCACTGGGCCAATTTCAACCAAACTTGGCCAAAGACATCCTTGGGTGAAGGGCTTTCAAGTTTGTTCAAATGAAGCGTCATGTCCCTTTCAAAGGGGAGATAATCACAAAAATGCGAAAATAGGGTTGGATCATTTAAAAATCTTCATCTCAAGAACCACTGGGCCAGAAGTGCTGAGATTTACCTGAAAGCTTCCTGACATTGCAGATTCACGTTTGTTCAAATCATGGCCCCCGGGGGAGGATGGGGTCACAATAGGGGATCAAAGTTTTACATATAAATATATAGGAAAAATCTTTAAAAATCTTCTTCTCAAGAACCACTGGGCCAGAAAAGCTGAGATTTACATGAAAGCTTCCTAACATAATGCAGATTCAAGTTTGTTCAAATCATGGGCCCGGGGGTTGGATGGGGTCACAATAGGGGATCAAAGTTTTACATATAAATATATAGGAAAAATCTTTAAAAATCTTCTTCTCAAGAACCACTGAGCCAGAAAAGCTGTAGACCATGGGCCAGTAACACATTACCTCTACCCTCTAGGGAATTTTCTACACTATGATTTTTTAAAAGTGTGTATAAAATAAAGGTTAATGAAGGTTGTTTGATAAATTTATGTTGGGGCTTTTTCAAGATATGGCCTTTGAATTTATAGAATTTTTGGCAAATTCAACATGGCTGTTACGGTGTTCCATACCGCATTAAAGACGACACATTGTAAACACAACGGGATAGGGACTACCCAGAGAGGACATTTGTGAGAAATAACGTATAAAAATAGAAAACATGCAGTGTATTATGAAGTGGTACATATTTTTAAATGTCTACAAATTCATGTCTTACGAAATTACAGTGTATAATGCATTCCCAAAATAACATGTGCCTATTTTAAAACATGTTCAATACTAAATACTACTAAATAAACAGTATGAAAAACGGTTCATTCCTAGATACTATAATCCATATACCCTATCTTTATATGATATATATACAATCTTGAGCTATTAATAAATAAACCTTTCAATATAAAAGTCGTTGTCCACATTTCCAAGTCTCACACGATATATCAAATGTATGGAAGCCCATAAATGTATATAATCAATAAAAAGAAAGCACGTGGATTACTTTTGAATATGCAAGGTGAAGATAACGAACAGTGATCAATCTCATAACTCCTATAAGCAATATAAAATAAATAGTTGGGCAAACACGGACCCCTTGACACACCAGAGGTAGGATCAGGTGCCTAGGAGGAGTAAACATCTCTTGTTGACTGATGCAAAAATAGGGGAAACCCTGGTAAATAATGGCTCGACTATTGAGAATATGACATATTACAAACAATAAACTAATTTATGAATAATTTAGATTAATGAATTATATTAATCTACAATTGTAAAATAAATAAATATATTGTCATACGTAATATTGAACACCTTTACAATTTTCAGCTTACTTATAAAGATGCCACATAAGACATAGTCCCAAGAATAATATAGGCATATATTGTTTACTAGCTTTAAATGGTGCCTTACATGGTTTCTCTCGCTGGTGTTATAATAATCTACATATATTAGTTACTAGAAGTAAAACTTGAGCGTTGACGAAGTTGCGCTGAGTCAAGTGAACTGTAAAACTAATAGACGTTCACTCAACCTGTGTTCAATTTCGACACTTCTCCCCGCCCATAAATATATGTCTGTTCTGTAACATAGGAACTCAAGTACAAGGAAAAAACAAACTGGTAAAGTGTGTGACAAAAACAGTAGAAGTCATTTAAAAAACTTTGCATAAAATATAAGTTACTATAACACAGTAAATTAGTTGTTTGATTGTATATTGTGTACGTTCGACAATTTTCACTCATATGGAGACGTCACCACTGCCGATGAAGGGCTGCAAAATTTAGGCCTATGCTCGGCGCTTACGGCCATTGAGCAGGGAGGGATCTTTATCATACCACATCTGCTGTGTAACGAGATCTCGGTTTTTGCGATCTCATCCAAATGACTGTACCGTTTGGTCGCCTATTACGATAAGCAAAGGGGTACTGAGGACCTATTCTAACCTGGATTCCCACGGGACAATGGTTTTCCTGCCCCATTATTCGCCTCTTACGACAAGCAAAAGGTACTGAGGACCTATCCCTTCTAACCCAAATACCCACGGGACAACTATAAGTAAAGTTCAGTATATTGATTTGGTTTCTAAAGGGGGATGTTTTATTCAACCTGTATAAAAACGTACACTAAGTCCGATGATCTTTAAACAAGTCAGAACCTAAAATTTATATAATTCTTGAGCAACATGGAAAGGCATTTGACTTTATCCGAATATATGGAGATAAATATCGTGTAGAATCATGTGGTTGAGAGTATGACAATGCTCAGAGAGAAATTCTTGTCATTTATCCCGATTCATATGACCGTGATTACAAAACTTGAAACCTAAATCAAAAACACAAAGAAAATTTGGTAGCAAAATTGAATTTCGGAAAACTCCAAAGGCGAACTTATATAATATGTGTTGCTACTGCATTTGCGTTAGCCCTTTCAAGAATCTGCTATGATAATCAAAAGGCAGATTTCTCACTGCCACAAAATTACCATGCAATAACTTACCATGGTCACCTCTCCATCATCTCTGAATACATGTGTATATAATATCTCATTGCATGACTCTCTCAAGTCGTATCAGACAACCCATCTTATTTTCAAGGGCAAAAAGGCTTCCCAAATCGTACTCTCAGGATATATGTGTCTCAGCTATGGATGGCAAATGGATATTACCTAAGCACCTCACGTTTAAAATGACAAGAAGTACTAAGTTAATTACATTATCAAACATGTTATGTCACTGTAGATTGATTTATTGTATTTTGCTTAACGTCCCTCTCGAGAATTTTTCACTCATATGGAGACGTCACCAAGACCGGTGAAGGGCTTCAATTTAGGCATTTACTCGGCGCTTACGGCCATTGAGCAGTGCCACACCTACTGCGACACGGGACATCCGTTTTTAAGGTAATCTCCGAGGACTCGTGACATTCAAACCTGATGCCGAGCGTTTGGCGGTGGAACTGTCACTACCTGTTTTAACGACTTAGGTTTGTCGCGGCTGGTTGTAGAAGTTACTCACAGACTCAAGAGTTTGAAACTACTATTTGCAATGTGATTACAAATTCTGGATTAATATTGCATGCAAGACTATCTGTTACAAATAACTCAGTAATTCATATACCTCGCCTTAATGTCAAATATTTTGATACATAAACAAGGAGTTAAGTTCTTTTTAATGCAAAATACATTTTTGCAAATGTCCATATTGTGTGTAAGATTCTCGAAGTTTGTCAAATTTTAAACAATATTTTAATTACAAATTTCATGAGTTTGCCCCAAAACATGAAAAGGTCCCCTTGCATTAATGTCAAACAATCTTATTCACAATTAAAGGGTTACATACTTTAAAAAAAAATTGTTTTCAAATGTCCATATCATTTATATATGATCTGAAGAACTGTTCCATTTTTCGGCGATTTTTAAAGAAAACAAATCATGTTTTAGCCCCAGAAGTCGTAAACGTCCCCAATTATTTAAGTCAAACATCTTGTCAATCAAAGGGTTACATAAGTTCACATAATACTTGTTTGTAAATGTAAATGACATCCATATCGGATGTGAAGAGGTTTTTTTTATAGTTAAAGGGTTACAGACTTTCAAAAAATAATTGTTTTCAAATGTCCATGTCATTAATATACATGAAGTATCTGAAGGAGTTTTCTATTTTTCGTCACTTTTTAAAGAAAGAAATCATGTTTCAGCCCCAAAACTCGTAATTGCCCTCACATATTTATGCCAAACAACTATATATATATAAACAAAGGGTTACATTCGTTCACAAAATACTTGTTTGCAAATGTCAATTACATCTATATCGGATCTGAAGAGTTTTTCCAGTTTTTGGCCATAATTTTTACAAATTTCATGTTTTTTGCCCCAAAACTCGTTTACGCTCCCACATAGAAATGTCAAACAACCTGATTTATAATCTAGGGACTATGTACTTTAAAAAAATACGTGTTTGCAAAAATCCCTAGGGGGTCCCCCATTACCTTTACTAGCCCATGGTCTACTGATTTTTACATGGAATTTTTCTGACATAGTGCAGATTCAAGTTGTTCAAATCATGGCCCCCGGGAGTAGGATGGGGCCACAAGGGGGATCAAGGTTTTACATACAAATATATAGGGAAAAACTTTAAAAATCTTCTCAAGAACCACTAAGCCAGAAAAGCTGAGATTTATATGAAAGCTTCCTGACATAATGCAGATTCAAGTTTGTTCAAATCATGGGACCGGGGGTTGGATGGGGTCACAATAGGGGATCAAAGTTTTACATACAAATATATAAGAAAAATCTTTTTAAAATCTTCTTCTCAAGAACCACTGAGCCAGAAAAGCTGATTTTTACATGAAAACTTTCTGACATAGTGCAGATTCAAGTTTGTTCAAATCATGACCCCCAGGGGTAGGATGGGGCCACAAGGGGGATAAAAGTTTTACATACAAATATATAGTTAAAATTTTCTTCTCAATAACCACTGAGTCAGAAAAGCTGATATTTACAAGAAACATTTCTGATATAGTGCAGATTCAAGTTTGTTCAAATCATGGCCCCCGGGGGGTAGGATGGGGCCACAAGTGGGGGGGGGGGGTGTCAAAGTTTTACATACAAATATAGGGAAAATCTTTAAAAATCTTCTTCTCAAGAACCAAAGAAGTTGACATTTACATGAAAGTTTACTGACGTAGTGTAGATTCAAGTTTGCAAAAATCGTGGAATCCAGGGGTAGTTGGGGCCATAATAGGGGCTAAGGTTTTACATGCAAATATATATGGAAAGTCTTCATATAAAGGCCAAGGTGACCAGGTAAGCGATGTGGCCCATGGGCCTCTTGTTTCCAAAAGCCGTTAAAATTTGCGTCATTTTATTGATTTCCCTCTAACAAAAATGACAGGAAATAGTAAAAATGACTACTTAGGAGACAAATTTCAAGCCCTATAAAATCTGTAAAATCCAGGAGCTCCTGGGGGCTTCGCCCTCTGGGCTCCCACCTCAAGGCGGTCCCCAGACCCCATAAAGTTGCGCCCCTAACCACTATTCCTGGATCCGTCAACAAACTCAGGTAAATACTACCACAAAATGATCTCAGTCAGGGCCAGTATGGCAGCTATATTTATTGCTCATTTACGTGCATGTGGGAGCACTTACGATAGTCTTAGACCACTCGTACATTTGTAGAGTTACGATCAATATTGGTCTTAAATCGCAAATCGTAACTTTTAATGAAATGGTTATACGTGCCACGTTCACGTCTGTTGTTTTGCTGTTTTCCGCCACACTTAATAATTTTTCAGTTATCTGGTGGCGCCTCTGGTTGCGCCCAGTGTTTTATTGGTGGAAGAGAGAACCAAGATACAATGTACCTGGGAAGAGACCAGCGACCTTCCGAAAGTATACTTACCGGCGCGAGCGGGATTCGAACAAAGGTGGTAGGCCGTGTGATATTGAGCGCGATGCTCTAACTACTCGGCCACGGAGACCCTTACAGAAAATGTATTATTTAGTTGTGATATAGAGAATAATGCATGAACTTCTCCTGTTCCTCCTCATTAACATTTCAGACAAAATTTATGAAGTCAGCTTAGCGATTTTCAGTACTTTGATTACTTTATGTGACCAAGGAAGTCATTTTGTGCGGTTTGCGTATGTCACGTGATTGAAAGAGAGTCGCATGAAAAACCGCGCACGCATGCTATTCTCTCATATGCAGTGATTCACTGAGCGACTGTCAAGGTTTTGGTAAATACACTATAAATTCATCAGGTTTACATGACTGAAGCGATAGACTGGTAAATATATACTATATAGTATACATTGTTCGTCAGGTTTACATGACTGAAGCGATAGACTGGTAAATATATACTATATAGTATACATTGTTCGTCAGGTTTACATGACTGAAGCGATAGACTGGTAAATATATACTATATAGTATACATTGTTCGTCAGATTTACATGACTGAAGCGATAGACTGGTAAATATATACTATATAGTATACATTGTTCGTCAGGTTTACATGACTGAAGCGATAGATCGGTAAACATATCTATATTAGTTAATTATGCGCGAATTTATCATTTAAAGATAATACGCGTCTGATACGATGCTGTAAAGTTACAATATTGTACTTGGTGAATTACAGCTACAGTAAATATTATGTATAAATGCGTCTTTATGTTGCAGGTTTGGATATACGGATATCTTCAGACCAACCCAAGGCTTTTATCTCTACACACATGGGTTACACTTATTGATTAAGACAGGTAACAAAACACGTTAGAAGAAAGACATGTATATGTTTTAAATTAATATCTTTGAATATGAATATACATTTTGAAATATTTTTTAACTTTGATTATAGAATAAAAGATGTAAAAATTGTGTTTTCACGGAATATTAATTATTCAATTTGAATAATACATGTAATTTATTTATGCACTATCAAATTACTTTAAACTGAAAATCAAATGGTCGCGACTGCCTCGTGATATTGACACATTTAATTTGCGTGTCTTTAAGATAGGTGTACAAGTATAATTTTGTTGCGGTAGCTCAGTGATAGAGCGTTCCTTTCGTAACCTTGAGGTCGTGAGTTCGAGCACTGCTGGTAACATGACGGAGTCAAATCAAAGATTCCATTACTCCCTCGATAAACACTCGGCATTTAGAATTAGTGAGAATCACGGGTCTTTCGAATATGACCTTGAAAACGGACGACCGGTGTAGTAGCAGGCGTTGGCACTTTAAAGAACCTGCATTGCTAAGGCCATGAGCATAGGTCTAAAGTAGTGGTACCGGTAGTTCATCTACAACTTGTGACGTCTAAATAAGAGCGAAGAAAACAACAACTAAGCAACCAATCAAAGACAGAGATACAATAAAATCTGCATTTCTATGTACGCGCATGGCTAAAAGTAAAATTAAATAAATCTCGTCAGGCATGCGCAGGACTGAAATGTATGGTTGGGAAGGGTACATTTATGCATAGACATCGTACCAGCCAGTCTACAAGATTTGAATCCTGTCAATGCAAAAAATATCAATGAATAAATTGATTAAATAGATAAATAAATCCATTTAATGGATAAAAGAGATGTACATAAAAAGATCAAATTTTAATCGCATATTTATATTTTGGAACAATATTGGTCATGCAGATTAATTGGTCTAACCATTTTGAGCATCATATAGACATCTCGTATAGAATTGAGGCGGACATTACAATGAATCTAACGCTGACAATTCAAATACGTCTTAGTTTTAGATGATGTGGTTTCACTGAAATAAGACTTTGTATATGCATTGTACATTTTTAGATATAGGTTTTAATAGATTCAAATGTATGGAAGCATTTGTAAACTTCCTCTACATTGTTTCATCTAAATGTTTAAAAGCAATCGATTAGCCAATATGTATATGTACTGTTGAAAAACGAACTATAACAACAATAACAAGATACAACATATACTGTTGAAAAACGCCATTTAAATATTTAGTTCCAAACAAATATGAATCAGCGACAGTGCAGCCACTAGCTGGTGTCCTGTTGATAAGTTTCTGAAGTAAAATATCTTTATTCTGCACACCAAAAATAGTATCCATGCACTACCTTATCTCCTTGTGTAAACGACATTCTCCATTATCATCTGTTGCAGGTTTCCGTAGCACGATGATTTTTAAAGAGGCTTTTCACAAATATAGTTTAGATATTCTTTATCATCAGCTGTCGCGGTTGATACCGGTATAAATTGTGTGAAATCTATATTCTTCGTCTTCCGCTACATCTCTTTGCCTTTTTTTTTATTAGAAATGTCGAAACGTTTCTTTGTTAGTCATCGTTTTGTATTCAGTGTAATCACCAACACAAAAGTGGTCACAAGAATAATGGTATATTTTTCATGTTTGTAGAACATCGGTGTGGTACCAGCACCATAAAAATCCCTCCCTGCTCAATGGCCGTAAGCGCCGAGCATAGGCCTAAATTTTGTAACCCTTCACCAGCAATGGTGACGTCTTCATATGATTAAAACCATTTCGAGCATATACAATCAACAAACCGATTTTTGGTTGAATCAATTTAATAAATTCTATATACTTTGTTTTAAGGCAGAAATATCGCTTTTTGTCAAGATAAATAAAGTTGAAAAAGTAGAGGTTTACTGAAAAATGACGTTCGTTTTTGAAAATACACGAGAATGTAAACTGCACCTAAACTTACGACCAAGACTTGCCTGGACGATCTAGCGCGCTAGTCCCACACTGCTAAATTTCGATAAACCCCGGGTACTACTATTCAAATACAATAAAGAGAATGTACGTGCTTTATATTAAATATTTCTTCACTTAGGACGGTTATATTGTTTATAAAAGAGTTTATTGCTATTTCGGTGCTTTATATCTTCTTCTTCCACCCTCACCTCTAGTTTGTCCTGGGATCCGTGCTCGCCCTTCTCTCGATTTTGTATTCTTTATTGGAGTTATGAGATTGAACACTGTTCGTTAACTTCACCTTTTCGCAAAAAACTAACGGTCATGCGAAGCATTTCAATGAAAGGTGAAGATAACGAACAGTGATCAATCTCATAAATCCTATAAGGTAATACAATATAGAGAGTTGGGCAAATACGGACCCCTGGGCATACCAGAGGTGGAATCAAGTGCATAGGAGGAGTAAACATATCCTGTCGACCGGTCACACCCGCCATGAGCCCTATAGTGCAGATTCATATATGATCAAATCATAACCATTCAAAATTTTACGCCAGAAAATGTGATTTTTATTTTCTTTACACTTTAAAGGTGTTTTTGAAAAATATTTTTAGATTTTCTCGTGTAAACTTTCCTAAACTTTCCTGAACAGAGAAACAGCATGCAACATCACCCTCGAATAACGAAGATTGGCTACACTAAATCATATTTGTATGAACAACACATTCCCAATTTGTTTGGATCCGATTATTTTTGTTTCCAAATATTAAGGATTAGGGGCTAAAATCATAAACATACTTCCTAGGTTTGACTCGATGCTACTATCCAGCTGTCTAACTGCTCATCCATCAAATGTTTCTAAATAATATGAAAGTTGGTGGTGCAGGGGTTTCAACAGTCTCGTTTAAAATCAGCATTAAGCAAATTCTATGGTCGTTATACCAGTCTATTTTACCAATACTACTTATCATTGGGTCAAATGCTGTCTGACGTGTTTCATCGCGATTGTTAGGCCGTTCTTCGCACACTGATTTTCACTACGGATGACCCCGTTTACCTGGTCAAGATATAGGGCTCACGGCGGGTGTGACCGGTCGACAGGGGATACTTACTCCTCCTAGACACCTGATCCCACCTCTGGTGGGTCCAGGGGTCCGTGTTTGCCCAAGTCTCTATTTTGTATTGCTTATAGAAGTTATGAGATTGATCACTGTTCGTTATCTTCACCTTTCATCCAACTCGTCGTGTGTTGTCTATCCCCTCGTCAATACTTGGGATAGAAAAACATCGTTGACATAAATTGTATCAAACCACAAACCATGGGAGATCACATACATAAATTATACTAATTTGAAGTACATTTAAACTGCACTCTAATATGCGACTGCAATATTTCATGCACAATAAGCCAATTTTATTTACTAAGTTACAGAATGGATGACATTCCCCGTGTATCAGAAGTCATGTACGTAGGTCTGTGTCGAAAGATAGGGACACCGACTGAAGTGACCATCAGAAGGGACGTGAATGACATGAGGGAAATGATAGAGAAACCTGTACAGATATATAGAGGAGAAAGACGTATGTTAAGTGGCAGTTATAGGGAAGGATTCAGGTTTAAATCATCAGACAGGGACATGATGTTCTGGATCTGTAGGCAAAAACTGATAAGCGATATCTCACAGGCCAGACTTTACGATAGAACAAAACACGACATTACTCTGATGGAGGACAGTGATACACCGCCCGGATTTGTCAAACTACAGTGTCTGACATGGCCAACAAACGGAACTGCTGCTGTTCCAGTCAATGACAGAATTTATATGTCGAGTTTGCTAGTTCAACTTCAAGGCATTGAAATATTTAATGCCAAAAAAAAAAAATCACCAGAGAGTCACTAGTCACGGTCCTTGTGCTAACAGTTATGTCGGACCTAACGAATTTGACAATGCTCTTTGTATTGCGGGTACACATTGGCCTAAATTGACACGACCTTGGATTGAAAGATGTTTCCGGTATGCTTGGCCTCCTGCACCTATGTTTGAAGAAATTTTAAAAGATGGATATCACTGTGTGCCAATAGGAAGTAAAACTGTTTCTAATGGAAACCTATTAGAGTGGAGATTGTCGTTTTCTCAAGCCGAGCAAAAACTTGTGTATAATATGAATCATACACAATTTTTAGTTTACGGACTTCTGAAAATATTTCTAAAGGAGATAGTCAATGATGGTGTGGAGGAACCATTACTGTGTTCTTATTTCTTGAAAACCACCGTATTCTGGATGATACAGGAGGGATCTGTTGAGTGGCGCCCTAACAATTTACTGAATTGTTTCTGGAAGTGTTTCGAATACCTCATTCACTGCGTTTATCGTGGCGTATTCCCAAAATTTTTCATTCCACAGAACAATATGTTCATTAACAAAGTTGTAGGTGCTGCTCGCACTGCCTTATTGGAACAGCTTTATCATTACTACCAAACGGGCGTGTCCTGTCTCCTACTCAGTCCAACCCTCAGATCCATCTTAGAACCAGCCTTCAGTAACCTGACCTTAGTGATTCCATCTGCTGAAGGACACGATGAAGCTGTTGTAGATTTAGATAGCATCGTGTGGAGGGAGACGTCTATATACGTGTTTACAGCTAAGGGGCTCTCTCAATATTTCATTTTACTGTCAACAGTAGATAAATTATCAAGCTTATCACTCTCACCATACCACACATTAACATTACAGTATTATACAGCTTACATACTCGTTCGCATGGCCTTCGTAATGGTAAATAGTACTTCATACCATACACTTAGAGACTTGTACAATGTAGACAGAATTTTCTGTAACATGGTGACACTGGCATCAAGGGTAGGCACTGTGTCCCATTCATTGTATCTCGCCCTGTATTACTGTAGAACAGGTAGATATAATGAACCACTCCGTGTCACTTATCTCACTAAACAAAGACTACCACAGCCCTATATCCTGTATGAGGGTAATGTAGACAGACAGAGATACAGTGAGGCTGTAGGTAGTATGTCTCTGTCTAGGAAAATGAAAACAGCCTGGGCAGACAATGTGATCTTTACTCAAAACATCCACTTTATTGAGGAATTAATCTTAGAACAAGAAGTGTGTAAACAAAACGGTATATATGCCTTATGGATTCCCCCGTTTGTGTTGACAGAGATGCTATTGGTGTTATCTCACTACAGACTAGGTAACAGATCCCAGTATCTACAGTCACTGACACACCTACACACCCTGCTGCTCTACGATAATGGCAGATATGTACCGTTACACCTCAGAAACCTTTCCTGGCAGATACTGGGGATCTGTCAGCATGTTGTGGGGGACTTACACGGGGCGTTACAGTCTTATCAAGAATCACTCAGACAAGAACAACACTACAACATACAGACAGCTACAGAAAATAGTGTTTGTTGAACGTCAGTTACACAGAAATAGGCAATCATAAAAGGATAGCCTACAAAGCAATTAAACAAAGTGCATTTGACATTTTCTGTTTGATTGTGGCCTCATCATAATCCTGTAAACAACATTGTGTACACAATTGACACCATCTACGTTGAAATCGCAACATCAGCACATTGGAACATCATTTCATTTATCTCCTTATGTTGTAAGCTTTTTTCCCTCCTGTGATCCCCCCTTTTTTTTTGTAAATTGCGGAAAATGCAACGTTCCGTGGTAAAGCCGTTTTACAATTCATCTACAAATTGTCTGTTTTTATTTGTGTTTTCATAGCTCTGAATGATCTCAAGTGAAGATTTCTAATGTGAACAATTTATTACCGTTAACATACTTTTGAATGATGTAAATTCTTTGAATTGAAACAATTTTTATGTATAATGTAAATAAAGTTCATCATAAATGCCATACGTTTTATAAATTCTTTTTCAAACTCGTCACCCCCGTGTCCTGTATCTTACACAAACAGCAGGAGTATGTACGATTCCTTAAACAGCAGGAGTATATACGATTCCTTAAACAGCAGGAGTATGTACGGTTTCTTAACAGCAGGAGTATGTACGATTCCTTAAACAGCAGGAGTATATACGATTCCTTAAATAGCAGGAGTTTGTACGATTCCCAATTTAATTAAAATTATATCCTATGATCCGCTATATGTAGCGATAGTAAATGAGCGGATCATAGGATCTAATTTTAGTTAAATTGGTACGATTCTTACAGATTCTGATTCTATTCATACTAAAATGAATGAGCACTCCACTCAAAACAACTATGCACTTCTTTGAATTTGATGATGACTTTGTATTTGATTTTCATAAACCAGGCTAGTGGTGCTATAACAGCCATTCACACGATATATCTGGTACCTCATTGAACCCAAAAGGATTCTCTTTTTTGCACACATTTTTTCTAAAAATACTATTTATATTTCAAATGATAGGTTTCCGAATTTTTGTTTCATGCATTCGAATCAAGAATATAATTCTCTTGGTTGTCACTTTCGGACTTTCCATAGAACCGCCCTGCATATGGAGCGCCAAATTAACATAAACTCAAATAATTGAAGATATCTTCAATTATTTGAAGATATCTTCAATTATTTGAAGATATCATCAATTCAATTATTGCTCTCTTTAATTGAATTAATGCGCGCATTAAATCAATTATTGCTCTCATCAAATGAATTAATGCGCGCCTCAATTCAATTATTGCTCTCATCAATTGAATTAATGCGCGCATCAATTGAATTAATGAGAACAATAATTGATTTAATGCGAGCATTTATTCAATTATTGCTCTCTTCAATTCAATTGATGAGAGCATTAATTGAATTGATGAGAGCAATAATAGATTTGATGCACGCATTAATTCAATTATTGATCTCTTCAATTCAATTGATGAGAGCATCAATTTCGTAGAAATATTGCTCGCAATAATTGATTTAGAGATCGGTATAAATGATTTGATGATCTCTTTAATTCAATTGAAGATATCTTTAATTATTTACAATGTTTTTGTATAAGGGATTAATGCGCGCATCAATTCTTTTAAAGAGAGCAACAATTCAATTAAAGAGATCATTTATTCAATTGTGGATATGTTGAATTGAAGATATCTTTAATTATATAGTTGCTCTCTCTAAAAGAATTATTGCTCTCTTCAAATGAATTAAAGATATAATTAATTCAATTGAAGACAGCAATAACTGAATTAAATCCATTATTGCTCTCATCAAATGAATTAATGCGCGCATCAATTTAATTATTGCTCTCATCAATTGATTTAATGCGCGCATTATATCAATTATTGCTCTCTTCAATTGAATTGTAGCGCGCACCAATTCAATTGTTGATATCATTAATTCATTTGAAGAGATCATTAATTCAATTAAAGCGCGCATCAATTCACCAGAAGAATTAATGCTATCATCAATTCATTTAATGCGCGCAATAATTCAGAATTGAAGATATCATTAATTATTTGAAGAAATCTTTAATTAAATTGTTGCGCGCATCAAATGAATTGATGATATCTTCAAATAATTGAAGATATCTTCAATTATTTGAGTTTATGTTAATTTGGCGCTTCATACCTGTAGTGGATCTTGTTGATTCATCACAGGATGAGGCGGGTCTTTAAAAAACTTCTGGAGAACAGACGGACACCTGGAACCGTCTAACTGTCCAGACCGCCAGATCTTCTTGATTTACGTCAAATAACTGTATCCCATTTCTATTAGCGAGTGCCAGCGTGGTAAGATTTATGATCGATGCATACTATAAAACCTGGCCTGGCCCCAATTTTGGCCTTTAATTTGGATCCATCACAAATTTTGGCCTGACCTCAAAAGTTGGCCTGGCCTCAAATTTGGCATATAGAAATTATTTTGGCCTCAACCAAAACTAGTTTTTAATTCAAAATTTTGATTCATTTGACTGATTTATCATTGGTTTTAGTTTTTCAAAGCCATAGCAGATACTTTTTCGTGGAAACGACCATATTCTAGTCTTGTGAATAAGCAAATGTTCCAAGTGACCAAGGCCACTTAAGGGACAAATCGCTTACACTGGCAGAAAATAAAGGCATTGACCTACAATAAACGATAAATAATATTACAAATCAAGAAAGAAAAAGCATAAGTGAAATATGACAATTGTAAATTGTGCCCACAGTAAACGTTTTAGAAGTATCCTATATTTTATAAAAATATGTACATGTGTTCTGTAAATAATTTAGATTTAGATCTTACAGACTCATGCAAGGTGAAGATAACGAACAGTGATCAATCTCATAACTCCTATAAGCAATACAAAATAGATAGTTTGGTAAACACGGACCCCTGGACACACCAGAGGTGGGATCAGGTGCCTAGGAGGAGTAAGCATCCCCTGTTGACCGGTCCGCAGTCAAAATCAGTGTGCTCATATAATCATTACGACTTTGAAAGCAACATAACAATAAAGTAAATAACTTGCAAAATAATTACCTATATCAGCTACATATACTTAAATATAGAAATAACATACCATAAGATGCGGATTGATTACCTCGAGAATTTTTCATTCATATGGAGACGTCACCAAGACCGGTGAAGGGCTTCTAATTTAGGCCTTTGCTCGGCACTTACGGCCATTGAGCAGTGAGGGTTCTTTAGCGTGCCACACCTACTGTGACACGGGTCATCCGTTTTTAAGGTCATCTCCAAGGACCCGTGACATTCACATCTGATGCCGAGCGTTTGGCGATGGAACTGTCACTACCTGTTTTAACGACTTGCATGTAGGTGTGTCACGACCGGGATTCGAACCTCGGGCCTTCCGCATGCGGGGCGAACGCTCTAACCTCTCGGCCACCGCGGCGGTCCATAAGATGCGGAAGATATCAGCTGGTTGTAACTCTTCAAAACGTATTACTGCTCTAACTACATAGGTAAGCGCAGTAGATTTATACATATACTGAAAGACTATTATTCGATAAAGAAATATGAAATGACCAATGAAATCAAAGAACCAATGAAATAACAGAATAAAACTTTACTCAGCCAACTCAATCCAGATGCGCAATTGAACTTATGGTAAATTGAATTTTAAGATTGTATTTAGCAAAACGATAAATGAAAAATATCAAAACGAATAAATACATATAGAAATTTCTATGTATACTATCCCATACATTTCATAAAAGGAATTAAAACATGATCAGAAACATCGTCGGCCGCTTCAAGTTCTATCGAGAAAACATCGGCAACTTCGATCAATGAATTTACAGTAGAGTTTTTACATGAGTTAAAATTCCAACAAGCAATCAACTTTATGATGCCTCCCTGGCTAGGCAGTGTTTTAAATTCATAAACGATCATGAAAGGTGAAGATAACAAACAGTGATCAATCTCATAATTCCCACAAGTAATACAAAATAGATAGTTGGGCAAACACGGATCAGGTGCCAAGGAGGAGTAAGCATCCCCTGTCGACCGGTCACATCCGCCGTGAGCCCTATATCTTGCTCATTTAAATGGAGCTATCGGTAGTCAAAATCAGTGTGCCAAGAACGGCCTAACAATCGGTATGAAACACATCAGACAGCATTTGACCCAATAATAGGTTGTATTGACGACCTAGATCGTTATAACGACCAATAGAATTTGCGAAATGCTGATTCAATCGAGACTGTTGAAACCCCTGTACCATCAACTTGTTAGTCAGTAGATTGCCTCGATTTAAAAACTGGCCATACGCAGAACCTCTTGCATATCGAATCAGCTGAAAGATATAAACACCATATGCAGGTGATAATGGAATATTGCTACATAAATATGGGAAGTTGACGATGGAGAAGCTGAAATCAACGTGTTTGTCATACAGTTGAGTTGTCAGTTTTCCGTTAATGTCTACTTTCAATAAAATATCTAAGTATGAATTAAAAGTGGACGACTCTGTGGTGTCTTTTATTTCGAGCTCACAGGGATATATCGAATCGACATAATTATGAATGAAAGTTATTATTGTTAGTAAACAAAACGTCGTCGATATGTCTAAATGTCGAATTGAAGGCCACAGGAAGAGATTCTTTCTCCTCAGGTAGAAGTTTTTTAATAAATTCTCACGTAGTGAGTGTGAATGTCAATTGTCGTGTTACATGGGATAGCTCACAATTGTTTGTCATGTAAACAAGGCTCGTGTCATATTTCTTGTTTACGTAAGTTAAATATTATAGGATTAAACATTCTTTTTGAAGAATTTATCGATGTGTAAACTCCGGACATTTTACTCACAAACTGAATAAAAGTGCGAAGCACTTTTATGTTAAGTTTTTCCGTAAAATGTCCGGAATTTACACATCTATAATTTCTTAAAAAAGAATGTTTGATTCTATAATTCCAATTCATTCACTTTATTAACAATTGCAAAAATTTGAATAGTTTCCCCGTACTACGTTATTTGCTTTCAGGGCGTGTATGAATACATCGCGTTTTCGGATTTATTGATGTGTAAACTATCGTTCAGCTTTATTTTTGTCCAATCAAAACAGTAATAACTAATAACATTGGAATTATACTAGCAAAAATTTCATTTAAAGCAGATCTTTTTCAATTTACAAGTTAATTCGATCTGAACCCAATGAAATAGTTTTTAATGTTTGGCACATTTTGTTTCAAACATGCTATTTTCTATTGAGCAATCTATATGTAAACAAAAACATTGCACGAGCCTA
Organism: Ostrea edulis; assembly: GCF_947568905.1. Lineage (NCBI taxonomy): Eukaryota > Metazoa > Mollusca > Bivalvia > Ostreida > Ostreidae > Ostrea > Ostrea edulis. The sequence continues at coordinate 92,627,399 of NC_079165.1, read as the reverse complement.
GTTTAATTTAATTAAGAATTGTGAGTGCTGTATCTCACTGATAACTCAACTATTCTTATTAAAATTTTGGTTGACCATTACAAATACTTTAGTATATTCTAACTATTAGTTTTATTTGACGTCTATGCGAAAGTTTTTTGTATAAATCGGCATGGAAATATGGAACAAGAATGTAACATGCTTCGGACTTCAAGAACTGGTGAAGAACAGGAGATAAAATTCCTTCCCGGATACAACTTCCTGACTGACGTGTTTCATACCCATTGTTAAGCTGTTCATGGCACATTGATTCTAACTACGGTATGAAATTCGGTGTAATGTCAAGGATTCCATGTGCAAGCTCTTGCAAACTGAATTTTGATCCAGCATACGAATACCTGTATGCCAATTGTATCTTGTCAACTCAAAGTCAACCACTTCGTCATTTTACTACCATGTTTTATTTTAATTCTTTCTATTGTTTTATCATTTTCTATATAGCTCTTGCTGGTCTTTTATTAGTATATTATCAATGATTATTAGCACAAACATTGTACAGCGCATAGAAACTATAGGTAATTGTGCGCTTTATAAATGAATATAATAGTAATAACTACGGATAACTCCGTATACCTGCTCACAGGGGATGCTTACTCCTCCTAGGCACCTGGTTCCACCTCTACTATATCCACGGGTCCGTGTTTGCTCAACTTTCTATTTTGATCACTGTTCGTTATCTTCATCTTTCATCCAACCATCGCAGCTTTAAAAACAAGGAAATCAAAGACACCGTCCTGCAAAAACAAGATAACTCCATCTTGTCCATGAAGGTCAGGATTTTGGAAAAAATTTACCATCACACAAACAATCCAACATTAAGTATCCCTTTTTGTAGACAACGAGAAGATCACTGGATCAGGACAATAGGTACTGCATTTCTATATGGATGCAATGATAATTATAGATATGGGAAATGGGGTGTTGCACCGATGCGGGAATTTTCCCTAATCGGAGCTCGGTGCTAGTACTCGTGATATAGAACTGACCCTCATCCATATTTATACTCTTATTGCTTATTTGCCAATTAAATACCTGTAACATTCCCTAGTACCAAGGGCAAGCCTGATACATTTATGTGTCAATACACTTTAAATGTAGTATACATGTACATAAGTTTTGAAATCGTGAAAATTAAATTGTGGTTTTTTCTTGGGCTTTCGTACTTCTCAGTATCAGAAACAATGCATACGGTTACATGTTACGAGTGTATCAAATATTTAATATTCTATACTACTACAGTCTAAAAGCTCTTGTACTCTATGTATTATTTTCTACAACAAACAGTTAGCAACTATACATGACTCTGGCCACAAACAAAATACGGGAAGTTTAATACGCAGTAATAAAGTTCAACAAAATTATATGTACATGCACCTGAAAACATTAATTCACCATAGCAATATGCTATTGGAATACAAAACATCTTATCCACTCCAACTGTTTAACGGTTATTTACCTTCTTTGGCCTTAAAGTTTTTCTTTCAGAACTTTGCAAAGTTCACAGCGGTTTTTCGAGAAAGACACGATATTATGCCTTTGTCAACATCTTTCACTCAGAAAAACATACAAGTTCTCGCTAGCAATCTTCACTATTAAAACACAGGAATTGCATACTGTATTCGGCGTGTTTACAGCAAATCCCATTCACAAACTAAACTGTCCAGGTTGGAAGCTTATTTCAAACTCGGTACATTGTAATAAACAGAGATTTGACCTGAAACATTTATAAAAACTAGGAAGTGTGTTTCAATTAAAAGCAATCTAGATGGAAAAAGTAATATGAAAAAAATGTGTTCATGAGGGATTCGAACTCGGTCGTTTAAAAAAATCAAAGTACTGAAAGTACTCATGGGAGTTGAACATTGTGGAAATTCAGTTAGAACAGATAGCACTGGAAGGGTAGGGGGATAAATGACTGAATATTATCATGATTTTAGATACAAATCAACTGTTGTTGTTTTTCAAAGCGTTACAACAGCAAACATGGATAATGGAAGGCCCATAGGCCACAACGCTCCTCGAGTAACTGAAGTCGTGTTGTTGTTTTCTAGAATTTCACCCCTTTATATTCTCATGAAAAATGTGACCACATATTATGGCCCAAACATTCAAATCAATATGGTTAGCAATGCCTTGCAGTTATGAAGAAGTTTTTCCCCCTGTATATATACATTAAAGTTTAATCCTAGTTGTAGCTAATTCTAAGGATACATTACTTGAAAAGGTAGTCCAATATGCTAAACTGTCACCTGAGTATACTACAGTCCTGTAGAGGATCAATGGAATGGTAAATAATTGTATAATAACTCAAAATAAATGAAATGCAAAAAAATTAAAAATCGTCCGGCATCGGAGATGCACAAGCCGAGTTGCGCAAGGAATGGGCATAGAGGGAACCGGCAGAAAAGTTTGCAAGAATTATCAAGCAGGGAGCAAAATTTTGCGTACATAAATTTCAGCCGACTTAAATCCTTTGTGAACTTGACCTTTAACCCTTGACCAAAATCAATAGGCTTCTTTGTCTCATCAAGGGCGATAATCCATCTAAGTTTAATTGAGATCCTATAATTTGTTAAAAAATTATAGTGCAGAAAACAAAATTTTCTCCAAATTTCAGTCTATTTATAGCCAGTGACCTTGACCTTTGACCTAGTGACCCCAGAATCGATAGGCTTCCTGGTCTTACTGAGGGTGACAATCCTTCTAAGTTTGATTGAGATCGTATGATTCGTTCAAGAGGTATGGTGCGGAAAACAAAATTGTCTCCAAATTTCAGTCTATTTATAGCCATTGTGACCTTGACCTTTGACCTAGTGACCCCAGAATCGATAGGCTTCCTCATTTTACTGAGGCTGACAATCCATCTAAGTTTGAATGAGATCCTATAATTTGCTCAAGAGCTATGGTGCGGAAATGAAACGTTGATGCGTGCCCGCCTGCCCGCCCAAAGGCACTTCATCAGATCATAAGCCGAGTTCGACTTCATCGCAACTCCGCTAAAAATGAAACACTAGTCAAATAATGTTATTTATTGCCAAGGTATTTGGGATATTATACTGTGGCTCAAACAGGGGGTGAATGAACCTGACAGTATGGGAAGCATATTGTGGAATCAGACTTGTGATGCTGGAAATCTATAGTGATTAATAAACTATACATGTACAAGATCCATAACTATTTTTTTTTCAGTTTGTGAGGGAGAATCCTCATGTCTCTTTCATCTGTAGGCAAATAAACTGTAGACAAATAAACAATGTGTTTTGACCAGAGCAATTTCCAATCCTTTTTGCAGCATAAATTCAACATTGTGGCAACTGGGTTAAACTTTGATAGTGAAGTAATACATGGCAGCACCTTATCCCATGCTCTTAAAATTTCTGTTTGACACACACTCATGACATCCACTCAAACATTACAGAGTGCAGCAAAATCCCATTGTAATAGGGGATTCAAAATGGATAACTGGTACAAAATATGGTACATACTATTCGAAAAGGATAATGAATTTGACATATTGATGTTTTGGAAAAGGAAATTCTGACATCGGGGCTCTAAGCGTTTTCAAACATTGTCATTTGATAAAAGTGTTCTACATTTTTAAAAATAGAGATTAATATGTCTTTACATACATAGGTGAGAAAGTTTCCATTATTCCTAGCCGAGACATACCATGTATGCGCAAAAAATTCATAAACAAATATCAAAATACTCACGTAGAAAATGTGGACCTTACCGTCATCAAGCGCAGCGAAACACTCCATTTCGAGATTTTCGCCGACGAAAGCTCGGTAACAGTAATGAATGAGGTACACTCATTTTGTATCTATTTTGTGACTTTCTTTATTAAAAGGAACAGTTCTCTAATGTGTAACGTGCAATTACTACGTAATTCAATAACTTGAAGCATGAAGCAGTTTCACTTTGCAACCGGATATAAGAAATTTTATTTCGTATTCCGATCCCGATCGAAAGTTGTTGACTGGGAATGACGTGTTTTAATTCAATATACATGTAACATCAAGCATTTTTTATATCACATTAAAAAAAACCCAAATATATACACATACACAATGTTGTAGAGTTATTTCTTGTAAATTTTCTGAGGTTTCGCACCATATTCGATATTTCGCGCCACGGTGTCAATAGGTCTTGTGTGCAGTTGTCGTTCGTTTCCCTATCAATGTTTATAGGTGACGCTGCGCTACAAACGACAATTTTCAACCTTATCTTTTATTTTTCTATGTATATCAGTATCAATTTGATCGAAATCTTGTATTCAAATTGATTTGAATACAATATCATTGCATTTACTTACATGTCAATTATCAAAATTAGATCAATTCAGAAAAGTTACATGGATTATTTAATGGCGGATGTTTATAAAAGTTTATGTTGATTTACCTAGGAGTAAATCAGCTGACACAGAACCCCCGCTGACGACCACTATACAAATCAATACAAATTACTGCGCAGAAAAGTGCGTGATGACCCAGGGAGATTGAACATAGTTCAACTCCCCCCAAAAAAAGAATATATCTTTACATATTTTTTTCGACGACCTTACCCACTGAACCACGCAGTAGACCATACATTACTAAGGAAAATTAACGTACAGGTGAAGTTGAAAATAATATCAGTGAAGTCGTTTCGATTTTTTGAATTTTACAACAACAACAACAAAAAATGCCCCCGTGAAACAAAATTTCAAAACGACAGTTTTTAGTGGAAAACTCGAAGAGCATACTAGTATTCATCCTAAATTTATTTTGTTTCACGGAGGCAGTTTTTCTGAAATTCGGGGATACCCCTCCATTTTAACGCTAAAATCATATAAATCGCTTATTGCTTGATTTAACCTCGGATTATTTTGGCTAATTTTTGTCAATACTCGTCTTTTAAACTTATTTTCAAAAATGTTTGAATCAACATATCAGTTCCAATTGGTTTTATCATATATTTGAATAACTTAATTTTATTGATCTTTCATGCAACACCTTTAGGGAAATTAATATGAGACGTGCAACACCTTCTTTGACTAGTCCACAAAGGAATAACGTGACTGTGATGGGACTCTTTCCTAAGACGGAAACGCAGTCATGGACATCGTTCATATAAAAGACCCAGTATAAATGATATCACGTTTGATTCACTTTTACCTTACGTCAACAGACAATTAGGTTCACATCATATTCGTACAAAACTTTACTCTGTTCCATTGAGAGTTTCATATACGTTATTTGAAGAAGCCACAGCTAGTCTATACTTGGATTTTTCAACACCTGAATATAGACTGAACTCTATGATTATGGATGTTGCCAATCACAGGCGGCTCTTTAAACCACCACGGGTCATTGACGATATCCCTTCCAAATCATGCCACCAGTCCCTTAAGCTCAAATTTACAAAGGAATAGATGCCGTCAATATAAGCAACATTCTTCGTCATAAAAGAGTTCAGATATATTTTTTTGAAAGTAGACATTAGCGGAAAACTGACAACTCAACTGTATGACAAACGGGATGATTTCAGCTTTTCCATCGTCAACTTCCCATATTTATGTAGCAATATTCCATTATCACCAGCATATGGAGTTTATATCTCTCAACTGATTCGATACGCAAGAGCTTGTTCTACATATGGTCAGTTTTTAAATCATTGACTGATTGATTGTTTCTTGCTTAACGTCTCACTCGAGAATTTTTCACTCATATGGAGACGTCACCAAGACCAGCGAAGGGCTTCTAATTTAGGCCTATGCTTATCGCTTATGGCCACTGAGCAGTGAGGGTTCTTTAGCGTGCCACACCTACTGTGACACGGGACATTCGTTTTTAAAGTCAACTCCGAGGACCCGTGACATTCACACCTGATGCCGAGCGTTTGGCGATGGAACTGTCACTACCTGTTTTAACGACTTGGGTCTGTCACAGCCGGGATTCGAACCCCGGTCTTCCACATGCGGGGCATCAAGACAAACTACTGACAAACCAGTTGACGATACAGGGGTTTCAACAGTCTCGATTAAAGTCAGCATTTCGCAAATTCTATGATCGTTATAACGATCTAGTTTGCCAATACAACCTATCATTGGGTCAAATGCTGTCTGACGTGTTTCATACCAATTGTTATGCCGTTATTTGCACACTTATGCTGGCTACGGATAACTCCGTTTACCTGATCAAGATATAGAGCTCACATGGGATGCTTACTTCTCCTAGGCACCTGATCCCACATTCGGTACGTACAGGGGTTCGTTTTGCTCAACTCTATTTTGTATTCCTTATAGGAGTTGTGAGATTGATCCAATACAACATATCTCATACAGGTTCAATGTTTGATTTCTTTTGGAATTTATATTTTGTTTAGTTTTGACTACGGATACATTGTAACTCCCGTGTTCCTGATCAGGATATGGGGCTCACGGCGGGTATGGCCGATCGACAGGGGATGCTTACTCCTCCTAGGCACCTGATCCCACCTCTGGTATATCCAGAAGTCCGTGTTTGCCAAACTCTTGATTTTGTATTCCTTAAAGGAGTTATGAGATTGATCACTGTTCGTTATCTCCACCTTTTCATTGAACAAAGAAAATTTTGCTGATATCGATATTCATATAATTTTATTCAGAAGTTCTGCGGGTACTTTATTGTGGTTTTAAAGCACACTATGACAATATCAATCCTAAAATGCACAAGAGATGATAAAAATCCAACAATCTATAATAATGATAAAACAGATGTAGTCCCTGAGCTGGAAAGAAAATGTGAAAATATTATGGTGGAAGCAAAGGGCTATCAGATGCATAGAAACTGTAAAAGTGTTTCGGTGAAAATAATGGATCAAATATATTGCACAAATGCATTTGCACGGCTAAAATCAAGCCCAGCTGAGTGGATGGTTGATACCTACCACTGCCTGCACTTCAAATAACTATATTTATGTTCCCCAAACAAAGTTTGGGAACATATTGTTTTTACTCTGTTTCTTATTCTTATTATTCTTTTTCTCCGGTACTTTTTTGTCCGGTAGTGTTCTCAGAAACTACAAAAGGGATCGATATGAAACTTTCCAGGATGATAGTATAGCGTTTGTAGATGTGCATAGTGATAGTCATTTTGTCTGCACGTGCATGCACGCGCGCGCACGTGCATTGCAATTTTGGTACAAAAAATGGAAAATCAGAATATTGAAGGAATCATTATAAAACCTAAATAGGATGATAGTATATCATTTGTACATATGAAAAATAATAGTTATTTTGTCAGCACGCGCACGCATGCGCGTGCACGCGCATTACAAAATTTGTACACTAACTTTGGAATCAGTCTAACTTTTTTGTTGTTCATTGAAATGGCTTGAAATTTATATCGTAGGTAGATATTGAGACCCTTAACTGATTTGCATGGTCAAAATTACCAATTTGCACGCGCATGCACGTGCGCTTCATTTTGATTGGATAATACTCAAACGTTTGTAACTATCTTATTTATGAAGCGAATGAGATGATATTCACAGCATAGGTAGACACTATGTGTATCGACATATTGGTGTAACAAAAAAATGCCAACGCACACGTGCATGCGCGTGCAACGTTTTTTAAATGTTCAATTTTTAAAGGACGACAACGTTTTTGTTTTTCTTCAAATTCTATTGATATTAGGGGTTTTGATGTGTCTTGGTACTCCTTACAAATTGCTGTGGTTAGAATTACTGCTCATCACGTGCATGCACGTGTTCTGATTTCTGATTGGACGATTTTAAAATCGCTATAACTTCCTTATATTTGTTAGAAACGTTATGAAATTCATCCTGTGGGTATATGATACAAATGCCTGTTGAACGACATCAACAAAAATTCGGAATCATACACGCGTGCGCGTGTATGCACGTGCAACGCTTTCTTTCATTTCTTGGTACTGAAATGACCATATTGAACGTACTACATGTAATTAAAGGCTAAAATAAAATGATTTTTTCCTATAGATTCACAAGGACATCACTTTTTAATTGGGGGAGGTTTGGGGAACATCTGTAACGGTCCCCGTTACAATTAGAACTAGTTTACTCCTGAATTTGATGTGCTTCTATAATTTGATGACAAACTTTCCTATTTTCGGAGGAATGAATAGAGGGTGTAAACAAAAATACCGACGACCAAAAAATAGAAAGAAAAGGAAAACACAAAAATAGACAAGAAACAAAATAAACCACCCAAATTTTCACATTCCAATCCACTTACTACATCAAACCTAAATTAATATTTCAATGTTGCAAGTGACTGTTCTTAGATAATCTTTTTCGTTTGTCTTTAAGGTAATATTCTAGAAGATATATTTTATTGTTTAGATTTGATTGTCTATATGAAAGATTTTCGAAATCATCATTTATAAAATGGAACAAAATATACACACATTTCAGACTCCAAACACTGCGCTTACAGTGGTAAAACAGATGTTAAATTTTCTCAAAGATAGGACTGAAAGCATTTTCATGTATTCATATAAATTGGGTATAAATCAACATCCTAAAAAACAAAAAAGTGCCACAAAAAAATCAATTCTTGTAGCCTTACATCCAAAAAGTCAACAATAAACAGTTGATGTTAATCATTCATATATCTAATCATTTTGATTTTTCCAGACTTTCGTTCAGCCACATACATCATATCGTTATCGTCTATGAAAATTCCAACTGGTGCCTGAATAAGGAGTCTGTCAACAAGCAACATAAATTTCCCATCTTTATCTGTAATATGAATACAGTGCTTAGTTCTATCGGCGATCAGAATGTGACAGTATCTATCGCAGGCAAGGTGTCCGGGCTCAAACTGGGATTGTGGACCCCCAGTGTACTTATATCTGGGGATTCCCGAACTATTGACGACAATAACACAGTGAGAGTCGGCATCACTCACGCAAATATCCGAATTTGCATTTTCGCAAACGTAAGAGGCGTCTCGAAAGAGGAAATGGCCATTTGAATCACGCCAGATTTCCTGAATAATTGTGACTCCGGAATAGCGAACAATTTTGTCTGCTTCCCCAGCTTTGAACATGGAAACAAGTATTTCGTCTTTTGCTGTACTACAAAGACCTCGGGGTGTCCATCCTCCAGTTACTGTAATCAATGTCTCTGCTTTTTGACCCCTGATAACATTTAATACCTTTGCCGCTGAAACAGTAAACATCAGCTCCCCCATTTTATTCAAAGCGATATCAAAAGGGGAATGAATCGATCCGCTACTGATTGTTTCTATGACAATTCCATTTAAGTCCAATTTCTTCATTGTATTCATGTCTGCAGAGGTCCACATATATTCGTCGCGTGACTTTACTACTCTTGATAAAGGAATATACCCACTGTCTACCGTTCGAATTACAGTCGGAGATATTAAAGTCCTAACTCTTATGTGTTCCAGAAACTTCACAACAATGTGATCCATCTTTGATGACAACACGTGTTTGCCAACGCATGATTGACAGAGGTGTTTCTTACAGCTCTTGCAGAAAATTTCCGCCGCTTCTTTCTCCACATCAGTTGGACAAATGTCGCATCGTATGATGTCTTGGGCAAACTGGATTTCTGCCATATTGGTATATGTTCACTGCATGCAGACACACTGAAAACATGAAACTCCGTGTAACTCACATACCGGTACATAGATACAGATCACATACACTGATTGAGAAATAATTTTCATAGAGATGATAAAGAAAACACCCCAATGCTTTTCAAAAATATCGAATTTGATCCGTTCTTCGCTGTTGTTTTTTTTCTTCATATTTGAAATACTTATGTCCAGAAATTAAGCTTCTATATGAGAAGAAAAAATGTCTTGATGTCCCCTTCAACTCCACAATAAGATACAAGGAGGATGTTTTATCTATTAACATTTTCATTCATATCTCGATTCCATTGATTGATTAAATATTGTTTAACATCCCGTTTGAGAATTTTTCACTCATATGGAGACGTCACCATTGGGGGTGAAGGGCTGCCAAAGAGGTATATCGCTTTTGCTGACGAAACGGCCGACTCAGAAATCTAAAAGGAAAACACCCGTTTCCAATAATAGATTGGCGTTTTATTTTTAAATGTCATTCCAACGTTTTTAATGTTTAGTTAACCAAGATAAATAACTGCCGCAGTTTAGCATTACTGACATTTATATGAGTCGTTCTTTAATCAATAAACCATGTTTCTATGTGGAATGATGAACAGTTTTTACATATGACATTACTTAGCTCACTGTCTTTTTCTTACATGGCTGCAGCACCTTTAATAGATTTCATCAGTTCATTTGCCTTTGGTTGATAATTCGAGTGTTTTCCTTTGCCTATGACAGTTGCTACGTGACTTTTTATATTTACTTTTGAGAAGCTGTATAACAGTTCTTTTCCTCCCTTGACCTATTTTTACTTATTACATGCTATGCATTTGTGCCCCTTTTCTTGTAGTATTTGCTTAGCTTTTCGTCAGCCACATTACGGTTTGAAAATCCTGTGCACACAGGAACAGGTTAGTGTAAACAAACAGAACTACAGTGATATCGGAATAAATGCCTTAGTCGTAACTTGCAAATATTGGATGTTATGATGAAAATTACTAATATTTGTTATAATTTATGTATCACATTTAAAACACCCCTCAAGAAAACGACCCCCCCCCCCCCCCAAATGAAAAAAAAAATAGATTGGGAAAATATTGGACTTGAACTCGGAATGTATGCTTTAAGTGTAAGATTGCCAAGCATCTAAACCACTAGGCCACCCAAGCATGTAAGTTTAAAGTTTGACAGGCTGCTAAATCTCGAGGTAAATTTTGAGAACAATTTTTGTCATATTAAGCCATTTTCAAGAAGAGGACCACCTTAAACCAAATTTCTTCAAATGGACTTATGTACAGCCATACTCAAGTAAAACAATTTCAGTGTAGAGTGGCCTTTTGCAACAGTTTGCAATTTTTTTTAGGCCCATTACGTTACATCTACTTTTTACTCTATATAATCACGGTGATGTTTATGCTTGTCAAATAAAGATACTATCAACATATAGATATCTTTATTGAGTAATTTGGGTAAACACAAGTATAAACTGACATTGTATAGCAGAATATTTGTAAAAAAAAAAATATTCAAGAAAAAATATTTATGTAGGCGAAATTGCCTACCAAGTGCGCTATACTTCTTTAGGCTTATCCTCGGCACATACGGACTTTGAGCAGGGAGGGATCTTTATCGTGCCACACCCGCTGTGACACGGCGCCTCGGTTTTTTTGTTTGGTTTTTTTTTTTTTTGCGGTCTCATCCGAAGGACGGTCCCATTTAGTCGCCTCTTACGACAAGCAAGGGATATTAAGGATTTATTCCTACCCGGATCCCCACGGGATTGTTTCATAGAAATGATAAAGAAGACACCTCTCTCACACAAAATCATATCATATAACTAGCATAAAAATTTAGTGATCTTTGTTAACCAATGTACCGGCTACTCTCGGAAGGCTAAAATGAGCGTCTTGTGTTTTTGACGTATGTAAATAAAAGACTAAAATCGTTCATACAGAAAACACAATTAAATTCTAAATACTGTGATTTCAACGGATAAATGTTTCATCTAAGATATAAAAAGCAACTCGTAAAATAATATAACATAGAAATCGTTCAGAAAAACTTTGAATGTAGCAATACGCTCGCATAGAGCAGTTTACTTTGTTGTCAACACCGTACAGACGGAAGGGCACATGATGAAGATATGGCGCACCCGTTAATGAGGTCAGAGAATTATGTAGAAAGGAGTAATCCGAAGTTTTACATTACAAAATCAAAGCATTAGAATGATTACTGTGGTACATGTAAATAAGAGTTTGTATTATACTTCAATATACGTATTTGTTATAGCCGGTTCTAGTCGGTATGATTATAAAATCATCAAATTCTTTCACCGTCAATCAACTAGCTGTAACAGGTTCTTTACTTGAAGCTGATTGGTTAATATAGCATTGTTATGTCACAAGGCAATCATCCTAAGCTTTACTGCAGTAAATCAAGATGGAATGTAAATAGATGCGTTTATTGCTCCGTTTAGGCTACCGTACACAAAGGGAGCGACACAACTTCTGGGTTGTCGTTCTTTATATATGATATTTATAATTACATACAATACTAGTATACATTTAAATTTCGATTCTGATCACCGATTCGATTTGAAAACTCATATCCTTTTCTTAATGAAATATCCCCCCTCCTCTTACTTTCATTATTCCAGTGCACGTTCTACAGCAAAACTTCTTATGACAGCGTTACAAGATGTCCCAAATTCCATAAACCGTCTACCTGTCCACTTAACCTACGGAAGAACATATCTGACTGAACCATGTTATGGTACAAAATAGATAGGCTGGCTTACGTAGTTTTAAAATGAGCGTCCTAAGACAATATAAACCGTCAAGAACTCAACTACCTATTCACATAAGACCCAACACTAAAGTATACAGCAATGCAAGAAGCCGTACACGCTGCAGGAAATACAAACAAAGGGGCGTGGCGATTAAAATTGAAAAATATTAAAGGTTAATAGAGTCTATAATATATATCAATGTTTTGTTTCGACCATATTTTATTGATCAACTCAAAAGGATTGGGAACAAATTCTGACAACTTACCAGCGCCTCTTCTAAAATATTACCATATGCCATGCAAGGTAATGATTAACAGGTAAAATGTTTCATCTATAAATTTTTGAACAGCTGAAAAATATTTATATTAGTCTGGAAAGACAAATTAACATAACTGCACAATAACAGTTTTGTATCAATATTGACCAAGTTAAGCACAAAAAGGCTATTCAAACGATCATTTCAAGCTTTAATGTCCACATGAACAAAATGGAAAATTTGTAATATTTCGTTTATAAAGATCATAATGAAGTATACAGTTGTGCCCTAGCTTTGTATGAATAATACTGATGAATCGTTTCCCCCAAAATATGTTGGTGGACTTGTGATTTCTGTCATGCAGAATGAATTGGTTTAAATGGCTTCTCTGGCTTCTACATTTAATAAATTCTAATCTTTTATCGAATCAGGTACAAATTAGTTTTTAAATAACTCTAATCTGCTTCATTTCGCAAATTCTATGGTCGTTATAACGATCTAGTTTGCCAATACAACCTATCATTGGGTCAAATGATGTCTGAAGTGTTTCATGCCGATTGTTAGGTCGTTTTTGGCAAACTGATTTTGACTACGGATAACCCGTTTACCTGATCAAGATATAGGACTCACGGTGGGTGTGACCGGTCGACAGGGGATGCTTACTCCTCCTAGGCACCTGATGTCACCTCTGGTATATCCAGGGGTCCGTGTTTGCCCAACTCTATTTTGTGTTGCTTATGGCGGTTATGAGATAAATCACTATTCGTTATCTTCGCCTTTCATTCAGGCTCTCTCGACATTTATATTTAGCCTTGAACTGTATTACTTTGAAGTGTGTGGAGCCCGCTGGTGCAGTAACACTAAACTGTATTACTTTGAGGTGTTTGGAGCCCGCTGGTGCAGTAACACTGAACTGTATTACTTTGAGGTGTGTGGAGCCCGCTGGTGCAGTAACACTGAACTGTATTAACTTTGAGGTGTGTGGAGCCCGCTGGTGCAGTAACACTATGATTTTCAGTGTATGAAAGTTCGTTAGTATCCTATTTTTAGATTTCTCTTTTTTATTTCGTTACATATTTTTTGGTATATCTGATAATTTGTAGTGGAATAATTTTACATTTCTCTCTGGTTATATTCGTTCATTTTTATTGGAAAACTTATTATTTGTTATCAACTATTCTAAATCTATATTTACTTATGCTAGAATAAATGTGTAAACGTTACAGTTTGTTTTTCCCAATTCAATCAAGGTGTTGAACATAATCTGGGAATCACAACCGAACTTGGGCACAACATGGAGACTATGTGTTTCATAATTCATGTAGCATAATAAGTCCTTCTTGGGTTTTGTACCCAACATGTAACCTGTGGGCCTCTCATATTCTATATGTTGGATAAAAGATAATGAAGGTGGAAATAATTCATTTCTTTTTTGGTGATATACGCCTTTTTTTCGCGTTATAACGCCTTTTCACTCTGCGTTATTACGCCTTTTTGCATTATAACGCCTTTCTATCTATCCCCCCGTAACTTGATCCTAATAAGATTTCGTACGTGACCATTGTTGGCGAAGAGCTGCAAATTTTAAGTCTATGCTCGAAGCTTACGGCTTTTGAGCAAAGAGGTATCTTTATCATGCCACATCTGCTTTGAAACAGGGCCTTCGTTTTTGCGGTCTCATCCGAAGGACCGTCCCATTTAGTCGCCTCTTACGTCAAGCAAGGGTACGGAGGACCTATTCTAACCCGGATCCCACGGGATGACATAAAATTGTAATTTTCCTTTTAAGCTGTTTGAACACAGATTGCTAGAGTTTATGTAAACAGCCTTTTATACACAATGACCCCAGGTTTAATGATGGTGCTACAATGGGACTTGAATTCACATGCTGACATGTACATGTATTTACTAAACTGAGGAATGTGGTTCATGGCGTCTTGTCCGTGACTGATATGAGATATATACATTGGAAGTTTAACGTTTATATTCCAAGGTCAAAGTGTTTAGCATAGCAACTGTGAAATACCAGCATAGTGGCTATGAAATACAATTTAGAGGAATTTTGGGAATATGTTGGTTGTATGGAGCTATATAAAGAGAGATGCTTTAAATGTTGAAAACCGGAATAGTGCATTAACTGAAGGTGTGCTATACATCTATGACTCTCCGTCATGAAGAAATTTTTTATACTTTGAGGTTCACAAGATAGAATTTGAACTACACTAATACTTTGTAACTGACCATGATTTTTATTAAGTTTCATAATAACAATATAAAAAATGATCACTGATATGCTTAACATTAAAAATTCATTTTAAGTTGAAATCAATAAAATTCTTCAAATTTTATTTAGATTTCATTTAACAAAGAAAGCCTACGTGATATCTGCATTGGTGTGATTTTATCCCCATGTTCTGTGGATACTTGACATGGGTATGTTGATGTAATGTTCATGATAAAGATGATAAAATCACAAGAATTGAAGACAATGGCAAAGCAGAGAAAATCCTTGAGTTCCAAAGATGTGAAGGTATGATGGTGAAGGACGGAAAAGGCTATCAGAAGTATGGGGGAAAAAACTGCACAAGAGTTTCAGTGAAAATGAATGTAATGGATCAAATGTCCTCAAAGATACAACTAAATGCATTCTGAAATGATTAAATTTAGAATTAAAACATACATTAAATCAACATCCAGCAAAAACAAAATAACTCCAAAGAAATTCCCTTCCTCTTTTCGCTTCAGAAAACGACAAACACTGGACGTTAATCATTCATATATCTAATCATTTTGATTTTTCCAGACTTTCGCTCAGCCACATACAAAATGTCATTTTCGTCCACGCAGATTCCTACCGGTGACCGAATAAGGTGTCTATCAACAAGTAACAGAAATTTCCCATCTTTATCTGTAATATGAATACAGTGTTTAGTTCTATCGGCGATCAGAATGTGACAGTGTCTATCGCAAACAAGGTACTCGGGATCAAACGGAGAATGTGGACCCCCACTGTACTTATATCGGGAGATTCCCGAGCTATTAAGAACAACAACGCAGTGACCGTCGGCATCACTCACGCAAATATCCGAATTTGCATTTTCGCAAAAGTAAGAGGCGTCCCGAAAGAGAAAATGGCCATATGAATCTCGCCAGATTTCCTGAACAATTGTGACCCCGGAATAGCGAACAACTTTGTCTGGTTGGCCCTTTTTGTACATGGAAACAAGTATTTCGTCTTTTGCTGTACTACAAAGACCTCGGGGTATCCATCCTCCAGTCAGTGAGATTAATGTATCGGCTTTATGATCCCTCACAACATTTAATACGTACTTTGCAGACACAGTGAATATCAGCGCCCCCATTTTATTCAAAGCGATATCAAAAGGAGAATAGATTGATCCGCTACTGAATGTTTCTATGACAATTCCATTTAAGTCCAGTTTCTTCATTGTATTCATGTCTGCAGAGGTCCACAAAAAGTCATCACGCGACTTTACTACTCTTAACAAAGGAGCATACCCACTGTCTATCGTTCGAATTACAGTCGGAGATATTAAAGTCCTAACTCGTATGTGTTCCAGAAACTTCACAACAATGTGATCCATCTTTGATGACAACACGTGTTTGCCAACGCATGATTGACAGAGGTGTTTCTTACAGGTCTTGCAGAAAATTTCCGCCGCTTCTTTCTCCACATCAGTTGGACAAATGTCGCATCGTATGATGTCTTGGGCAAACTGGATTTCTGCCATATTGGTGTATGTTCACTGCATGCAGACACACTGAAAACATAAAACCCCGTGTAACTCACAAATATAGATACAGACCATACAGTTACTACATTGATACAGATCACATACACTGATCAAGAAATATTTTTCATAGAGATGAAAAAAACCCATCTCAATGCTTTTCAAAAATATCGAATTTGAACCTTTCTTTCAACCTTGTTGGGTTTTTTCCAAATCCACGATGTAAACAAATTTTAAAGCAGTACAAAAGTATTGGTCTAAATAAAAAGAAATAATCATCATTTGCCTGACCAACATGTTGATCGTGTTGTAATATTTCGATCGACTTGGCCTAATCTCTTTAATGTAACGTTTTCACCTATAGATCTCGTTCATTTGTTTTATTGCCTACCAATCAATCCCGTGGGGATCTGCGTTATAATTGGTCCTCGGCACCCCTTGATTGTCGTAAGAGGCGACCAAATGGGGCGATCATTCGGATGAGACCACAAACAGCGAGGCCCTGTGTCACAGCAGGTGTGGCACGATAAAGATCCCTGTTGCTTCGTAAGCGCCAAGTATAGGCCTAAATTTTCAGCCCTTCACCGGCAGTGGTGACGTCTCCATACGAGTGAAAAATTCTCGAGAAGGACGTTAAGCAAGATACAACCTATCAACCATCCAATCCTGGTTTCGCCATTTTTCTCTCACACAAAATCACAGCATATAATTATCATGAAAATTTAATGTGATTTTGTCAACAAATATACCGGCGATTTCCAAAATGAGCGTCTTGTGTTTTTGACGTATGTAAATAAAGGACTAAAATCGTTCACACAGAAAACACGATCAAATTCTAAATATTGTGATTTCAATGGATAAAGTTCAATGATTCATACGACATGATTTGCACAATTAAGTTGGTTTTTTTTTGTTTTTGTTTTAAATATATATATATGTGTAAAGTTTTGTGTGCAATTTTTTTCGAATGAAACTGATTTACTTATATGCAAATCCTGAATACCTAAGGAAATTTGCATATAGTCAAGGGTAGGTTCAAATAAACTTTAAATAATTTTGTTCATATCTTGTAGCACATTTTCTGCTCCCGTGTGTATTTTTTGTCGTGTGAACACACAGTAATTTACTTACGTATTCATTTTTCATCATCCCTTAATCTAGTCGTTGTGTTGGTCTTGTATGACTTGGGGGAAGTTATTAAGCATTGAAAATGGCAGCAAAACGAAAGGGGAGTAAAACTCGTGGATCTGCATGGAATGACGAGGAGATTCTTCCTTTAATGTCTATTCAGAACGATTTTGCTATACAGAAACAAACGGAAGACCTCAAGGTTAACAACGGGTCCATATACATATCAGTGTCAGATGAATTGATAGGGAAAGGGTTTGAAAGAACTGCTGAACAATGCAAGGTGCGAATCCAGACTTTAAAGAGAAAGTATAGGGAGTCCAAAGCCAAGGTTGAAAAAAAATTGAATAAGAAGGAAAAGTAAAAAAAAAAATAAAAAAAAATTATGAGCTTCATGGCAATAGCTACTTTTTTGCATTCAATGGAACCTCTAAAGTCCGCGGGGTTGGTGCTAAAACACTTTCTAGCTTTTGACAACGTTAAAAAGAAAGTGTCCTTTCTAATAAGAAAGTTTCTGTCATTTTCATCAAAGCCTGTGAGGATGGTGCTGTCGTACCGTTCGGTGGAACGATTTTTCGCACGGATATCTCTTGTTCTGGAACATCCTACTATAATTCCTGTGCTTAGTATGTAAATGCCTGTTTTCATAGATGTCCGTTGTCTGCAAACGGACAAGTCCGCATCGATCCATCTCTATTTTACAATTTTACAAATGAGTTTATTAGATTGACTTACGGTACCCAAACTTCTTCTGAACGCGTAGTAAATATACTTTTACTTATCTGGGTATATTTACTCATGTGCAAATTTAAATAAGTAAATTTTCGTCCACATTGGATGGGGTATTTAAGATATAAAAAGCAACCCGTGACATAATACTACATAGATATCGTTTAGAAAAACATTGAAAAACTTTGTCTGCACATGTAGCAGTACGCTCGCGTAAAATAAATTAATTACTGTGATGTCAGCACCGGAATGAGGAAGGGTGCGTGATAAAATAATTATTGCGCGCCAGTAAGTGAAAGGTGAATATAACGAACAGTGATCAATCTCACAACTCCTATAAGCAATACACAATAGAGAGTTGGGCAAACACTGACCCCTGGATATACCAGAATTTGTATTATACTAACTTAAATATAGGTTCTTTCATCATCAATCACCAAGCTGTAACAGGTTCTTTACTTGAAGCTGATTGGTTAGTATAGCATTGTTATGTCAAAAGGCAACCATCCTAAGCTTTACTGCAGTAAATCATGATGGAATGTAAAGAATGTGCTACACGGGCAGATGAAAACAACCTATGGTCTCGCGCGGAAGTGAGCGAAATGAAAGAGACGTATCCGGTAAATAGTATTTATCCAGAATGCTAGTGCGCAATGGCGGCAATAAACAAACGAAGCGGAGACGTTGAAGGAAAAACTTCTTTATTTCTTTCTTATCGTTATAATAGACCAGTGAAAATGATGAACAACAATTAATCGCATATATGCCATGAAGAATACAAAACTGAAAGTAGGGCAAACAGATTTCTGGACATACCAGAGCTGAGGTGAGATAAGGTAATTAGGGCTAATCTATGCTGATGTTATGAATGAAATGCAAAACATTAACCCAATATTAGCCTACTGGTTTCACATGGTTACATCGAAATGATCATTGTATTTTCGTCCAACCCCGTTTCAATATTGACATAAATGCTTTAAAATATAAGACATTGATTTGGGGGAGTGGACATCAGGAAGGAGGGCCTAAAGGGGGGGGGGGGGGGCGGGGCGAGGGTAAGCTAAAGTGTTAAGATGAAAATGGGAGGCTCGAAGGATGTAATCAAATTTATCAGTTATAGCATGTATACCAGAACTAGTAAACGCAGTGAAAGGTGAAGATAACAAACAGTGATCAATCTCATAACTCCTACACGCAATATAAAATAGATAGTTGGGCAAACACAGACCCACCAGTCACACCTATGTTGTTGGACTGATCATGTTGTTACTCACTCTGAATTGGGTAGAAGTGGATTAATTAACATATAACACTAATAATATACTATCCTTTAGCACTGTCTCTTGCTGCTCATTGCAGTTTAGTTTAATTTACATGTATACAGTTCAACATATAAACTTTATATTTATCTCTATACATGATGTATCTGTTTATTCTACATGATGTGAAGTGGGTATATCTTTTAGCACCGACTCTTGCTGTCTCGTCTGTTGATGCATCAAGCATATAATTATATATTGCATTAGGGATAACACACATGTATCAACTGGGTACTAATGCTTACATATAAAACTTGAAATACTACTAATGAGTGGATTACTCCAAGAATTACTCTTCACTGTGTATTGTCTGTGAACTGTAAATCTACCCAGATTAGATTCAATAAGAATTGAAGGTCAAAATCATGGTGGTAACGCAAAGCCACTGCATACAAGATTTTCGAGTCTTGTTAAATGGAATTGATAGTCTCCAACAATATCTACATTTAACTCATATGTGAAATCTGATAACAGTTTCAATATTCAGACAGATGGAAACCAATGTAATTCAGACGAAAAGGGAATGCAACTCTAAATACCAAGGAAAAACAAGAAAGGCCATTGTGAATCAGCAGCTGATGTCCTATACAACCATCCTTCCATGACATATGCAATGGGAAGGTAACAGCTACGTATATAAAATGGTATTAAAATCCCACACTCGTTCCATATATGATATAATATCCCTTGAATATTATAAGTATCTACTTATTCCAAATACATGTAGTTTAAAATTAAGTCGGAAATTCTTACATTTTTTTTTTCTTTTAAAGTTTAATTTCAGGAAACAAAGCCTGCCTGAAACTCCAAAATAACATTTCCAGAAAGCTGAAGATCAACAAAAAATGGCTAGTAATGCAACTAACATCTTACAATCCAGATTTCATTCCACTGAAAAGAAAAGGGGCAGAGTAAGAAGTTTTTATTTATGAAAGGTAGATATATGTTGAAAATTCTTAAAATATATATTGTTAGCTCACCTGAGCTGAAAGCTCAAGTGAGCTATTTTAATCACCTTTTATCTGCCGTCTGTCTGTAAACTTTACACATTTTCATCTTCTCCAGAACCACTGGGCCAAATTCAACCAAACTTGGCGTAGATCATCCATGGCTAAAGGTGATTCAAGTTTGTTGAAATGAAAGGCCATGCCCCTTCAAAGGGGAGATAATCACAAAAATGTAAAAATAGGGGGGGGGGGTATTTAAAAATCTCTGCAAGAACCACTGGGCCAGGAAAGTTCAAATTTTACATGACAGCTCTCTGACATAGTGCAGATTCAATTTTGTTAAAATCATGGCCCCAAGGGTAGGGTGGGCCACAATAGGAGATAAAGGTTTTATGTACAAGTATATAGGACAAATCTTTTTTTTAAAATATCTCTTGAACTATTTAAGCATGGGCTTTTATATTTTGTATATACATTCTTTACGAAAAGTTCTTACATGTGATGCAATGGTGTTCGATCTTGCGACTTTGACCTGGAAGTTTGACCTACTTTTGATAAAGATCTGACCTATTCAATATCTCAATTATTCAAGATAGAGCTTTCATATTTTGTATGTAGATTTCGTATGGCATGATCTTTTGTATCATACCATGATCAATTAGCTTGTGACCTTGTTCTTATCCAGAACAGCAAGATCATGTCAATCATATTGGTGTTGAGGCATTTCTATGTTATGTGAATTCATTTTCAATAATGTTGTGATCCTTCGGGGCTCATGTAGGCTGGGGCCACAATATGGGATAAACAGTTACATTTTTCATGGGAATAAAAATTGAAATCTTTTTAAAATCACAACAGCTGTACAATGGCAGGGCCAAGGTGACTCCGGTGAGCAATGTGGCTCTTTATCCTCTTGTACTGTTTAAGATGCATGTATTTAAAATTTATCGTGAGGTATATTTGCATTTATTTTTTCAGAAATTTTGCATGTCCATGTCTTGGAAGGTGACTAGGTGGGAAGTCAATAGATGCTTACCAGATCAGATGCTTGCAGAGGATACTGGGGATAAAGTGGCAGAAAATGATGAAAAACAGGGAAGTGGCAGACAGGGCTGACATGAATGCAATAAACAATGAGCTGAGGAGACGGTGATGTAACTATATAGGACACATGCTATGGATGGGAGGTGACAATGACAGTGAGATGGCGTTAGGTTGGACACCAGAAGGGAAGAGGGCATTTAAGAGACCGAAAACAACCTGGTGAGGAACAGTAGAAGCAGAAAGAAAGATTGCAGAATGGAGAAACTGGAATGAGATCAAGATGGTAGCAATAGAACAGAGGGGATTGGAGAGAGTCTCGGCCCTGTGTGGTTTGGCATGGAGAGAACTAAGTAATGTCTAGATTGTTGTAGATAGGATGACCAGGAATATGAATGGATGTGCTGGAAACTGTACTAAGACCCTTATGTATTTGGATAGATTTACATACCATCTTGATTTTGCTATGAAAAACTTGAAAAAAAAATCCTCAACTCATACTGTAGCTGACATTGCATGTACTTATTAATATCTCAAATGAACATATTTTTAGACATACGATATCTAAACTATGGAGTCCATGTACATTTCCAAAATGGATTATAGGTTATGATGTATGTGTGGAATCTTTTCCTATGTTAGCACATTAGTTTAAATGATGATGTATATCTTACGACTATGGAAGAAAATGTGTTGAAAACAGAATATGTGTCTAGAGGAGTTGTTGCCCTTGAATGTAATTCATTATTTACATGAGGTTGAAAAATAATCCAGCACACAGTAATACTAAATGCATTATGTTAAAATACCTTTATGAATGGTATAAGTGATACTGTAAATTACTGATTGATACACTTTGTGAAATCATATTATTGTTATGTTTAATAAATTTCAAGGCTGCACATTTGTACATTTTACAATATAATATTCTGCACTGTTAAACTAACTGCAAAATCTCTCAATGGCATAGGAATATATATTAATGCCTAATAAAAACACTTATTTTGTACAAAAACAAGAGAAACCTAATAAAACGACGATAGATTGTCACTTTTAGTGTACAGAAATACATAAGGAAGAATTATTGTCTTGCAAGACAATAATTATTTAATTACCAAAATCCATGCGATATTCATACACATTCATGTGCCTGTTTTGAGGTTAAAAGGTGTTTGAAATAATTAAATACTGGTGTTATTAGTGAAATATACATATATGATATGGAGCAATTTTCATTTAATTGAATTTTTGGTATCAGAATGACAGAGAATGCCCCTTTAAGAATAACCATCTTCAATGCACATCATTTTAAATAATGATCTTTATCGTAAAAACATCATTGCCTCTCCAAATTGTATATGTGGTCATATTGAAGATGCTCATCATTTCTTCTTTGCATGCAAAAGATACTCTCAAGCAAGAAATTGTTTTTTCAATGAACTGCTTCAGCTAAATGATATTGCTATTGTCAATACCCACCTTTTATTATGGGGAAATGAATATTTTTCAAATGATGTAAATTTTTATATTTTCAGAGCAGTTCAGAAGTTTATTAAGAACTCTAACAGATTTTAATCGGACCTATATATCATAATTTTAAAACATGTTTTGCATTTTATGCCCGATAATGTACTTGCATGAACCTAAACATATATTGTATATTATTATAATTGTACATTATAACTAATATTATATTCGCTGTGGTACGACAATCTTTATTTGTACATGTATAGCATAATATATTTTGTATACGGGAGAGGTTGTCTAAGTTGCTAGAACTTGTAACCAATCCCTTTGTATAATAAAATGTGTTCAAATCAAATTAAAGCACATCATAATGACCTTGTTTAGCTTGAAAGAATATTGGCTATAAGGAATCTTGATCATAAATATTAAAAATATTTTTTAATTTCTCTCAAGGAGTTCCTTATAAACAAGCAAAAAATTATGATACCAATTCTTTTAACACAACTTTCAAGAAATGCAATAAAATTTGGAAAGTCTAACAGATTGAAACACACAAGAGTCAATGAAAAGGCTGTTGTAGTGAACAGCAAAAGTCATCTGCTATTCAAAAGTATGTGTACCTAGTCACCAAGGGCAAGGATAGAGGTCGTGTGGTTCTGCATTTCACAGGGCCAGTTAAGGGCCTACAAGAATACAGTGTTAATGACAATTATTTCCATGAATAATGAGAGATAAGAAATACTTTATTTGATGCACAAAGACACCAAATTAAAAGTGGAGCTTGTTCATCCTTAGTGACATCCCTCTCATTATCGTCCATGCAGTCTTTCATGTGTCTTATAAAGCTGTGCAAACACTAGTGCTTGCATAATGCAGACACGTGAAGTGTGGATAGTGTACGTGTACAGATGTGTACATACCACCACCCCTCAACTGTCTACAAAATATATACCTGTAGAACCAGTAATATCACCAGGATATGTTATTTCCCCACCGATCACCTTCATAAGTCATTATGAAGTCCGTTCTACATTCTATGATCTCTGGTGAGATATTGATACATACTGTACCACTGGATCTAAAAGAAAGCCGTTGTATCACCGTCCCATTCCAATATTTGATATCCTTTACTCTCAGTCGCTTTAAATCAGAGACGGGAGGCTTTTAATTTTGATAAAGTTGATTTTCCGTTATATTTACATGCATAGTAAATTATCATCCCTTGCAAATTATGATATACTGACTGACAACTCCCCCCCCCCTTACGTTGCATGGTAGGACGAATCCGCCCCCTTCTTTACATGTATGGTGTTGAAGTTTGGAATAGAGAACATCTGTTATGGATATTTTGGTCCCTTTTAATTTTCATTTGAAGTCAAAAATTTTAGACGATCGCGAGTTATCCTCTGCTACGTTACCCCCCCCCCCCTTTCCCTTCAGAAAAAAAACCACGCTATGTGTCTGTCTGATGCTCTTAAGATTCTTATGTGCCACAAAAATGGAAGTTCGGTAAAATTTCTGGCAATTTTCTTGCATATTGTAATGAATTTTTTTTTTATAGTCAATATTAGCCCTATCTAGATTGAAAAAAATAATATGTCTCTGATATAAAGCCTACCAAAAATACCGTGTTATTTCATTCCAAATGTACCTAGCAAAATTTGTCATGTAATTGCATATGTAAGGTATTTTATATCTATTAGAAAATATTTTATTAAGATTAATTTTTCGAATTTGAATATGGCGTATTATACGCTAACAATTATTCCGGAAATATATTATCTATTGGTGACGTTTCACCCAAGTAAGTATAATAATATCGCGAGAATACCGCTTGTTTTCATCTGCCCATGTAGCACATTCAAATGTAAATAGATGTATTTATTTTTCCGCATGGGCTACCGTACACATTGGCAGCGACACAATTGAATGAGTTATCGTTCCTTATACATGATATTCTATAATGTACATCACAGGCCTATGAATTTCTATCGATACACCGCAAGTTGTGTAGTAAGGGTGCTATGTATATCCCCTCTATTCATGCCAGTCGCAGAAAGTTTAAAAAATAGGGAAGTGTTGCTTGACTGCATCTATATTTCGGTGCATTTGAAACTTTTGAAGCGATAGTCAGTCCTGGTCACAGTTCTGCACGCTAAAGGTCGGATACTGTACTCTTCCTTCCCAAATGCGGCTACGATTCGACGAGAAGGTTAAAAAGTTGCATACCTGGTGTAAATATGTATAGAGGATATATATATCACCCTTACTACACATCTTAACGGTGTATTGATAAAAATTCAGAGGCCCGTGATTACAAACAGTTCTAGCTAGTAACATTTAACTGATCACCGACTCGATTTCAAAATTCATAATTATAATAATATTCCCCCACTTACTTTCATTATTCCAGTGCAAGTTCTACAGCATAACATGTGATGACAGTGTTGCGAAATTTCGTAAATCGATACACATCTCGCCCTGAGCTACGGAAGAACATATTTGACTGAACCATGTTATCGTACAAAATAGGCTCACTTATTTATTTTTTAAATGAACGTCCTAAGACAATATAAAAAAAGTTTGAACACAACTACTTATTTACATAAGACCCACCACTATTTCATATATGAAAACAAGAAGCCGTACACAAATTGACAAAGAACACAAATAAATAACATATTTCATGAAAGAATATACAGATAAGAAGGCATAAGATTTAGAGGAGGAAATAAATCAGTACAAGCAAAAGTGGATGTCACATAAAAAAACAACAGTAAAATTCACATAAAAAGCAACAGTAAAATTCACATAAAAAACAACAGTAAAATTCACATAAAAAACAACAGGTAAATTAACATAAAAAACAACAGTAAAATTCACATAAAAAAACAACAGGTAAATTAACATTAAAAACAACAGTAAAATTCACATAAAAAACAACAGTAAAATTCACATAAAAAAAACACAGGTAAATTCACATAAAAAACAACAGTAAAATTCACATAAAAAAACAACAGGTAAATTAACATTAAAAACAACAGTAAAATTCACATAAAAAACAACAGTAGAATTCACATAAAAAACAACAGTAAAATTAACATAAAAAACAACAGTAAAATTCACATAAAAAACAACAATAAAATTCACATTAAAAAACAACAGTAAAATTCACATAAAAAACAACAGTAAAATTCACATAAAAAACAACAATAAAATTACATAAAAAACAACAATAAAATTACATAAAAAACAACAATAAAATTCACATTAAAAAAACAACAGTAAAATTAACATAAAAAACAACAGTAAAATTCACATAAAAAACAACAATAAAATTCACATTAAAAAACAACAGTAAAATTCACATAAAAAACAACAGTAAAATTCACATAAAAAACAACAATAAAATTACATAAAAAACAACAATAAAATTCACATTAAAAAAACAACAGTAAAATTCACATTAAAAAAAAACAACAGTAAAATTCACATAAGAACAACAGTAAAATTACATAAAAAACAACAGTAAAATTCACATTAAAAAAACAACAGTAA
Organism: Ostrea edulis; assembly: GCF_947568905.1. Classification (NCBI taxonomy): domain Eukaryota; kingdom Metazoa; phylum Mollusca; class Bivalvia; order Ostreida; family Ostreidae; genus Ostrea; species Ostrea edulis. Next base: position 92,600,768 of record NC_079165.1, on the reverse strand, counting down.
AATTCACATTAAAAAAAAAAACCACAGTAAAATTCACATAAAAAACAACAGTAAAATTCAAACAAACTTGCAACATTATAAAGCACAAAATATCTTATATTAGAAACTAGATAAATAGTATTAAGAATTTAATATTTCACCCATTCTCAATATAAGGGATCAAACAATGTCGCTCCATTATTATCTAAGAGAATTAACCTCCGTGCTATATTTTCATCAACATTATGAATATGTTTATATGATTAAAAAAGAAAATACAATAGGATTGGTTTGGAAGGATATTTAACTGGTTTCAAATTAGGAAATAGTAGCGTATTTGAAATGTACGTTACTGTCTCCGAGTAATACTTTACGTCTTGATCATGTCTACAAAATCCCCGTTTATGAATATTAGGTTAAAATGTCCTGATAAAACAAACCAAAATATCGTATAGATGGCATTGCTCATTGTTTCTTTCCGTCCTTGTGATAATAAATGATTTATCTCGTATAATGTACCTGTCGTATATTCTATTTTCGCCCAATTTTTTAATAATCGCAAAGATTAGAGACCCGACTAGTCGTTTCCTGTAGGTACATTGATATGCTAATTGTGTCTTACCTAAAGTTTAGGCTAAACGTTGATATACTCTCTGTCTCATTAAATGAAACAATGATTCTTAAGTTTATCAATTTGTTTTCAAATTCTTAACTGAAAATCTCTGCAACTTTTAAATCTATATTTGGAAGAAAAAAAATTATTGTCTTCTTGTACTGATAGTGAAAATCGTGTTTCCATATGCAATGTCCACACGTGTTTGAACTTTCTTCGTTAAAATCTTCGAAATGTACATTACCAAACATGCAATTTTAAAAAAGGAAAAACCACCAAAATATTACTATCAACGTTATAATTTCTTAATACTGTCTGGAAACATTTCTTCAAACTGATTTTTATTTCTTTACAGTTGATTTCGTGACGTTTATTTGTGTGTTATTGAAAGTTGGAAATGTACGTTACCAAATCGCATTTCACATTTTAAGTATATTCTTTTGGGTTTGCGGTAGTTTTGAACACGTTTCCTTTCATTGAAATAGTGTTTACAAATATACTGAAACAAAAATTAATGATGCTTTGAGTTTTTCTTACTGACAATAATCATGAAATGTACTTTACATTTATATCAGGCATCTAAATTGCCAAACTATATGTAAAATTTGTTAATGATGACAAAAGAAGAGCTAACTGTGTAGACGTTAAACACTCACAATTTAAAAAAAGACAGGTGTATTCCAAACTGATCGGTACAAACACAATGAGAAGAACCGATAAAAGTATTATATCAATAAAATATTTCTTTTTATCTGAACGAAAATTCACCATTATTTTAAGAGTGCGGAAATATTTGAACGCTTACATTCAGAAAGATCATTTTGTTAAACTAGGTTGGTGTATATTCATTGGTGTTAAAACACAACTCCAAAATTATAATTTTCTTCAATAACACTCTTAATTACAGACCTATTTTGATGATACAGCGACGGTAACGTACATTTTTCGTGCATATTTTAAATGAAATTATCCTCTTTTTTAACACTTTGTCATTATTTCATGTATTTAGATTTGATAAAAAGAAAATATGAGACAAAATCTATATACATTTTATTTTCATTATACATAATAGTAATATTAATATCTTTAACTTTTATTATTAACAAATCATTTTGGTGTTTGAGCTCTTATATTGAGAATGGGTGTATATGATTTAAACATTATTATGAATCAATAATGGTTGATATAAATAAACATAAAATTTTAAACCTCATCCTAATACTACACTCAACAAGGCAAATATCACCAAGAAAATAAAATAGAAAAGAGAAAGATTTCACTAAGCCATAGACAAACAGCACATAAAAAGCTGCATAGATAACGAGGACAGAAGCAACATATAGAACTACGCACACTGGACCTAAGAAATGATGGGGGTTATAATTAAAAACTATTAAAGGTGAGTAGACTATAAATCCATCTCAGTGGAAACGACTATTACCCATCTCAATCACTCTCACACCTGTCCTCACCTCTTAGGACAAATCTCGTCAACATTTGTATTTGGATCCACTATCGCCTCACCCGACCTGACAGAATGTCCAGACCAAAATAGTACTTATACTCCAACTGTTCTTTCCAAAGATGACATTCTTCAAAATCATGCTTCAATTTTAGACACATTTAATATACCAGTCAATGGGATGGATGGTTGATAATATATACTTTAACGTCCCTTCCGAGAATCTCTCACTCACAAGTTGCACAATTAAGGCCTATGCTCGGCGCTTAGGGCCTTTATGCAGGAAGGGACCTTTATCGTGCCACGCATGCTGTGACAAGAAGCCTCGGTTTATGCAGTGTCACCCGAAGGACCGCCCCATTCAATCGCCTCTTGCGACACGCAAGTAGTATTGAAGACAGATTTTTCCAACTACTGTAGAATCATTTAAATTCGTGGGGATCAATTTTCGTGGATTACTGAAATTTTACGGGTTTGTGGGGACGTAATTTCGTGGATTTATATATTTGTAAGAAAGATAACTTTAAAAAATAATAGTTGTCTTTATTCGTTGAGGATGTAAATTCGTGGATGAGAGGTACCGACGAATTCCACGAAAATTGAGCCACCACGAATTCTAATGATTCCACAGTACACTCCCCCGAAAACACCCGATTCCACCTCTGGTATATCCAGGGGTCCATGTTTGCCCAACTCTTTATTTTGTATTCCTTATAGGGGGTATATTCACTGGGAGTTTAACGTTTATATTCCAAGGTCAATGTGTTTAGCATAGCGACTGTGAAATACTAGCATAGCGGCTGTAGAACACTAGCATAGCGGCTGTGAAATACTAACATAGCAGTTGTGAAAAACTAACATAGCGGCTGTAAAATACAAACATAACAGCTGTGAAATACTAATATAGCGGCTGTGAAATACTAGCATAGCGGCTGTCAAACACTAGCATAGCGGCTGTGAAATACTAGCATAGTGGCCGTGAAATACTAGCATAGCGGCTGTGAAATACTAACAGCGGCTGTGAAATACCAGCATAGCGGCTGTGAAATACTAACATAGCGGCTGTGAAACACTAGCATAGCGGCTGTGAAATACCAGCATAGCGGCTGTGAAATACTAGCATAGCGGCTGTGAAACACTGGCATAGCGGCTGTGAAATACTAACATAGCGGCTGTGAAACACCAGCATAGCGGCTGTGAAATACTAGCATAGCGGCTGTGAAATACCAGCATAGCGGCTGTGAAATACTAGCATAGCGGCTGTGAAACACTAGCATAGCGGCAGTGTTTCTGGCATAGCGGCTATGAAACACTAGAATAGCAGCAGTAAAAACTTACATAGCGGCTGTGAAATACAATTCAGTGGAATTTTGGGAATATATTGGTTGTGTGGAGTTATATAAAGACAGCTAATTTAAATGTAAAATACCGAAATAGTGCATTTACTGAGGGTGTGCTATAGATCTATGGTTTTCCGTCATGAAGAAATTGTTTTATACTTCGAAGTTCACAAGTTTGAATTCGAACTACACTTATACTTTGCAACTAACAATTACTTTTTCCCAATTTGGGAATGGGGTGGGTATTATCTAGATTCATAATAACAATTATATTACAAATGATTCTTAGTGCACCTACAGTGAAAATTCTTTTTAATTTGAAGCTAAATTCTTTAAATTTTAAATTTCATTTAACAAAGAAATTATAGGTGATATCTGTATTCATTTGATTTAATTCACAGGTACTGCGGTCTACGGATGTTTGACATGGGTATGTCGATGTTATGTTAAACCAAACCATGGTATTATTAAAGCCCAAGAGATGATGCAGAGGATAAAAACCAAAGAGTTGAAGACAATGATAAAACATGTTTCTACAGTTTGACGACATTCCATTTTCACATAGAAAGTCCCGAGTTCCAAAGAGGATGTGAATATATGATGGTGGAAGCAAAGGGTTATCAAATGCAAAGAAACTGCACAAGAGTTTTGGTGAAACTCCCGTATAAAAATGAATGTAATGGATCAAATTAGTGCACAAACGCATTTGACGGTTCAGTACAAACCTTATCATAGGTGAGTGGTTCATAACTACCATTGGCTGCATTTCAAATATCTACATTTTATTCATATATAGCCACCAATATGATATGTTTCTACAGTTTGACGACATTCCATTTTCGCGTGAGTGAAAAAGAGGGATTGTATAAAAAGAGCCACTCGTGCTTTTACATTCCAATGATTTAAAATAATATTTTGATTTTGACTGTAATTGTAAGTGACTGTTGCAGGGGAAGTTCATTTCATTTTTAAAAAAATATTATTTTTGTCCCTGATATATCATTTTGTATAGTTTTACTTGTCTAAAATAAAGGGTTTTTTTTAAAATCTGCATTTAAAAATAAATGGAACAAGAATACACTCTATAGAGTTCAAACACTGCGTTTACACTGAAATTTGGAAAATAAATTTACAGGAAGATACAGCTGAATGCATTCTCATGGCCTCAATAAAAAGGGGATTAAAGACATGTAGTAAATCAGTATTTTGCAAAACAAAGTTACTTAATAGATCCACAGAAATTACCTTTTCTTTAACACCAGATACCAAGAAGAAAACATCAATTAAAACTTCATGTCAATCATTCATATATTTAGTTAGCTGAATAACTGTAGCTCTCCGGAAAAAAATTGGGACAGACCAGAGATCTACTGATCCACCCCTTATAAAAAACTTTCGATTTACGGCGCAGAAAAAAATGCGCACGGTTAAGGCCTTGTATTCCCGAAAACTCACAGCCTCAATAGATTTCGTTTGTTGACGTAGCCATGTTAGGTAGTCAGTCAATTTGAACCCTGTTGCTATTTGTATCTATTCATAATATTCGATACGAGTGATGAATTCAGTCTTCATTTATCATAAACAAGAATAATTAGTAAATATTGAAAAATATATAATTTTATAAATGTAAAATAAGCTCTCGAGTATTGAAAATGCTACACAAGTCTAGTCTGGTCCCTTGCACTCCATTACAATAGTGAAGTGTAAAATCAGAGTTGAACGCCGTGAATTTAGTTCAATATTCAAACCTATTTGAATGATTTTTGTTTAACTAAACTGGGGTGATTTCATCCAACATATTTCGCTGAAATATTTGTAGGGATATTTGAGTATGAGTAAGGATTGAGTGATTGAATATTGTTTAACATCCCTCTCGAGAATATTTCACTCATATGGAGACGTCACCACTGCCGGTGAAGGGCTGCAAAATTTAGGCCTATGCTCGGCGCTTATGGCCATTGAGCAGGGAGGGATCTCTATCGTACCACACCTGCTGTGACACGCCGGGGCCTCGGTTTTTGCGGTCTCATCCGAAGGACCGCCCCATTTAGTCGCCTCTTACGACAAGCAAGGGGGTACTGAGGACCTATTCTAACCGGTGTATGAGTATGGAAAAGAAAATGAGATGTGCTAAACACTAAAAACAAGTTTTAAAATTGTATTCATAATTAAATTGAATTGAAAAAAAAACCCTGCTTTAAGTGAAATTTAACCCATGTAAACAAAAACATGACATGCGCCTTGTTTACATTACAAACAATCGTGAGCTCTGTATCTATCATGTACCCTGACAACTGATATTCAATTTTTTTTGTTAACTATTAGAAGTACGTTAGTGAAGCATTAAACATTAAATGTGGAAAAATAGAATTTGAGAATTTTCGGCTCAAATCGTGTCCATGTCCCTTAAATGAATATTTGAAGGTATTGTAACCTGTTACTTGGTTTTCTACTTTTATCATGTTTGATCAATAATAATTAGTGACATTGTATTGTGCATTACGATGTATTCCTTCAGAAGTGATCTCGTATATTTTGACATGTCTCATGTTAACATGTGTTCCAATAGTTAAGTTATTCATTTACGAGTTTAGAGCAATCTCGAATCATTTCATGTACTTATGTGCATTCCCTTGAATATTTCCTGTTCTAATTACCAGTTTTAGTTTCATGACGGGTAGTAGTAGTAATAATATTGGGGAATGTCAGGTGGATATTTACATTTCATGTTTTGGCTGCCATCATCTTTTTAGGAGTGCAGTATCACTCGTCACTTCCGGTTTGGTGACGAAGATATTTACATGGTTGTGAGATAGTATTTACTATGTGGATCATTTAGACATATGAATTAATGTTCTTTAACAATTTGAGGTTGAAAATTCATTGTTATTTATTACATACTACATGTAACCAGTCATATTTTAAGGAACTATATTTGTTTACGGCATCGTTGTTAGTAACTGTATTCATACGCACACTAGACAGATTATGTTTCACCCACATGCATGAGATATTGTGATATTTATTTACTTGTTTGGATTAGCAAATTGAGCGTCTTAATGTATGTTACTCAGTCTTAATTATTGGTACTTATTGATATTTCTTTCGTGCTTGTACGGTAGCCTGTACGGGAAAAAGTAGTTCTGTGTAGGAAATTGTGTGGGAGCCGATGCCACCGTACAAGTCGCTGATTGGTTAGAAGCCTGTACGGCGTATTTTAATTGGTTAACTACATGTATAGTCATGTGGTCTAGGACCGAAGGTTATATAAGTAAGCTCGCTACGTTACTACGGCAGATTTCTACAAGTTCAGCGGCGGTAACATTCAAATCTCTTGGAAGAAAATTAAGGTGAGACTACTCATAATGTAATAATCATAGTAAATACTTAGTTAGAAATCTCCTACCATATTGGACAACCAAAACTTGTATTTCTGAAAATTCAGCACTTGTATAAAACCTGTCGTAGTACACAGAGTTCACCACATGAAGATATTTTTATTGTGCCTTGATTTGTTCATTCATCATAATGAATACAGATTAAGACTGAAAAGTTTCTAGTATTCTTCACCAAAAATGGGAGAGAAGTGTGACCGAGATATTGTTTATTGAAGTTAAATGATCTTTGGAATTATCCTGACATGAGTGGATCTGCTGAGGATTCAAAAATATCCTTGGGTAGCTTACAGTATGTTTGGGCATCTTCACTTTTCATGAGTATAGTAGGAAAATATGTTAAGAATTTTATATCTTAAATACATGAGACAGTGATGCAGCGATGTAAGGCCTCAACCGTGCGCATTTTTTCTGCGCCGAAAATCGAAGGTTTTTATAAAGGGTGGAACTGTTACTCTGTGATCTGTTCCAATAGCTTTTATCCTTGGACGAATTTGGCTCCACTTTTTTGGCACGCTGTTTTTGACTATATTTAGCTCTAAAACTTCATAGTTATTTCGGATTTCAAACATTTCGGTTGAGCATCACTGAAGAGACATTATTTGTCGAAATGCGCATCTGGTGCATCAAAATTGGTACCGTATAAGTTTTACATACAGTTATGCAGCTAATATCTAATCATTTTGATTTTTCCAGACTTTCGCTCAGCCACATACATAATGTCGTTTTCATCCACACAGATTCCTACCGGTGACCGAATAAGGTGTCTATCAACAAGCAACCGAAATTCCCCATCTTTATCTATAATATGAATACAGTGCTTCTTCTTATCGGCGATCAGAATTTGACCATGTCTATCGCAAACAAGGTGTCCGGGCTCAAACTGGGATTGTGGTCTCCCACTGTACTTATATCGGGAGATCCCCGAGCTATTAAGGACAACGACGCAGTGAGCGTCGGCATCACTCACACAAATATCTGAATTTGCATTTTCGTAAACGTAAGAGGCATCCCGAAAGAAGAAATGGCCATTTGAATCACGCCAGATTTCCTGAACAATTGTGATCCCGGAATATCGAACAACTTTGTCTGATTCGCCCTTTTTGTACATGGAAACAAGTATTTCGTCTTTTGTTGTACTACAAAGACCTCGGGGTGTCCATCCTCCAGTAAATGTAATCAATGTCTCGGCTTTTTGATTCCTCACAACATTTAATACTTTCGCCGCTGAGACAGTAAACATAATCTCCCCCATTTTATTCAGAGCGATATCAAAAGGAGAATGGATTGATCCGCTACTGAATGTTTCTATGACAATTCCATTTAAGTCCAATTTCTTCACTGTATTCATGTCTGCAGAGGTCCACAAAAAGTCATCACGTGACTTCACCACTCTTGACAAAGGAGCATACCCACTGTCTATCGTTTGAATTACAGTCGGAGAAACTAAAGTCCTAGCTCTCATGTGTTCCAGAAACTTCACAACAATGTGATCCATCTTTGATGACAACACGTGTTTGCCAACGCATGATTGACAGAGGTGTTTCTTACAGCTCTTGCAGAAAATTTCCGCCGCTTCTTTCTCCACATCAGTTGGACAAATGTCGCATCGTATGATGTCTTGGGCAAATTGGATTTCTGCCATATTGGTATATGTTCACTGCATGCAGACACACTGAAAACATGAAATTCCGTGTAACTCACATATATAGATACAGATCACAGACACTGATTGAGAAATATTTTTCATAGATATATGATACAAGAGGCCCATGGGGCACATCGCTAACCTGAGTCACTTGGCCCAATTATCCAAAGATTTCCCCCTATATATTAGCATGTATAACTTTGTTCCCCATTGTGGCCCCATCTTACCCCCGGGGACCATGATTTTTACAAATTTGAATCTGCACTACGTAAGGAAGCTTTCGTGCAAATGTAAACTTCTTTGGCTCAATGGTTCTTGAGAAGAAGATTTTATGGATTTTTTTCTATTTATTAGTACGTAATAAAGGTCATGAGTTTAACAAACTTGAATCTGCACTGTGTCAGGAAGCTTTCATGTAAATCTCAGCTTTTCTTGCTCAGTGGTTCTTGAGAAGATTTTAAAACATTTTCCCTATATACTTGTATGTAAAACTTTGATCCCCTATTATGGCCCCATCTTGCCCCCAGGGGCCATGATTTTAAGAAACTTAAATCTGCACTATGTCAGAAAGCTTTCACTTAAATTTTTCTTTTCCTGGCCCAGTAGATCTTGAGAAGAAGATCTTTAAAGATTTTCCCTATATATTTGCATGTAAAACTTTGATTCCCTATTGTGGTCCCATCCTAATGCCGGGGGTCATGATTTTAACAAACTTAAATTTGCACTATGTCAGGACGTTTTCATGTAAATCTCAGCTTTTCTGGCTCAGTGGTTCTTGAGAAGAAGATTTTTAAAGATTCTCCTTATATTTGTATGTAAACTTTGATCCCCTCTTCTGGGCCCATCCTAATGCCGGGGGCATGATTTCAACAAGCTAAAATGTGCACTATGTCAGGAAGCTTTCATGTAAATCTCAGCTTTTCTGGCTCACTGGTTCTTGTTAAGAAGATTTTTTCGATATATTTGTATGTAAAACTTTGATCCCCTATCGCGGCCCTATCCTACCCCCAGGGGTCATGATTTTACCAAACTTGAATCTGCACTATGTCAAAAAGCTTTCATTTAAATTTCAGCTCTTCTGGACTTGCGGTTCTTGAGAAGAAGATTTTTAAATGACTCCACATTATTTTTGCATTTTTGTGATTATCTCTCCTTTAAAAGGGGCATGGCCTTTCATTTTAACAAACTTGAAAGCCCTTCATTCAAGGATGCTTTTGGCCAAGTTTGGTTATATTTGGCATAGTGGTTCTGGAGAAGAACTCGAAAATGTGAAAAGTTTACAAACAGACGGACAGACAGAAATACGACGGACAACAGGTGATCAGAAAAGCTCAAATGAGCTTTCAGCTCAGGTGAGCTAAAATAAACACCTTAAGAGACTAGATCAAAAGTTCAATGTCTGACAAAAAAATAAATTCACATAGTTTTATCCAAGACCCCCACCCCACCCTATAAAACTAAATATGATGAATGTTGAAACTCATCGATTGACAAGTAAAAGCATACGAGTATAAATAACACTCTGTTTACCTATTTTACTGTTTATTCCCAGTGTACATCAAAACTATTAAATGTTCATTTTAAAAAAATTAATATTATTATGTGGTTTTGAACAATCACTTGTCTTTTTCTATCACCAATATAGTGTAATCGATGACAGAAACTTATGGGAGTTTTTATCCCCCTTCCCCAAACTATCTGAATTTAGATTTTTATTCGACATTGGCCTTTTGATCTCGTCCCTAATGCTCTTCCAAAACATTGAATTTGAACTGTTCTTTCTACTTTGTCGGAGGGGGGGGGGGGCAATCGGAACACCTCGCCCTTTCCTCCGTTCTTACGTAGGAACGGAGGAAAGGGCGAGGTGTTCCGATTGGGAAGAGCACGTGATGAAAATATGGCGCGCCAGTTAATGAGGTCAGAGAATTGTGTACATCTTGGTCATGTAACTAAAGGGAGTAATCCGAAATTTTACTTTACAAAATCAAAGTATTAAGATCATTACTGTGGCACAAGTATATAAAAGTTTGTATTATATTTTTATAATTTACGTATTTGCTATTTCCTGTTGTATTCGGTACTATCGTGAAATCAACAAATTCTTTCATCATCAATCACCAAGCTGTAACAGGTTCTTTACTTGAAGCTGCTTGGTTAGTATAGCATTGTTATGTCAAAAGGCAACCATCCTAAGCTTTACTGCAGTAAATCATGATGGAATGTAAATTGATGTATTCATTGGTCCTCATAGGCTACCGTACACAAAGGGAGCGATACAACTTCTGGGTTGTCGTTCTTTATATATGATATTTACATACAAAACTAGTATACATTTAAAATTCGATTCTGATCACCGATTCGATTTAAAAACCCATATCCTTTTCTTAATGAAATATTCCCCCACTTACTTTCATTGTTCTAGTGCAAATTCTACAGCAAAACGTCTGAGAACGTGTTGCCAAATATCCTCAATCCATAAACATTAACCTATGGAAGAACATATTTGACTGAACCATGTTATCGTACAAAATAGATAGGCTGGCTTACGTATTTTTAAAATGAGCGTCCTAAGACAATATAAACCGGTAAGAACTCAACTACATAAGACCCAACACTAATGTATATAGCAATACAAGAAGCCGTACACGCTGTAGGAAATACAAACAAAGGGGCGTGGGGATTATAATTGAAAACTATTAAAGGTGAGTAGAGTCTATAAATATATCTCACTGGAATCGACTATGTACTCATCCCAATCACTCTCACACCTACCCTCACCTCTTAGGAGAACTCTCGTCAACATTTGTATTTGGAGCCACTGTTGCCACACCCCACCTGACAGAATGTCTAGACAATATCGTACTTATACTCCAACTGTCCTTTCAAAAGATTAAATTTTTCAAAATCATCCTTCAGTTTTATACACATTTTATATACCAAGTCAATGGGATGGATGTTTTGTTGTATAGTTTAACGTCCCGCTCGAGAATCTTTCACTCATATGAAAATGTCACCATTGCCGGTGAAGAGCTGCACAATTTAGGCCTATGTTCGGCGGTTACAGCCTTTGCGCAGGGAGAGGTCTCAATCGTGCCACACCTGCTGTGACACGGGACCTCGGTTTTTCCGGTCTCATTCGAAGGACCGCTCCATGTAGTCGCCTCTTACAACAAACAAGGGATACTGAGGACTTATTCTAACCGATTCGATATCTCCCAGTGAACTCGAAATAAAAGACACTACAGTCCTCCGTATCTGCTTCGTACATATCTTATTGAAAATAAATATTAACGACAAACTAACAACTCAACTTTATGACAAAGGGGATGATTTCAGCTTCTCAACCGTCAACTTCCTATTTTTATGTAGCAACATTCGATTATATCACCTGCATATAGTGTTTATATCCCTCAACTGATTCGATACACAAGATCCTGCACTGTGTATGATCAGTTTTTAAATCGAGGCTGTCTTCTGATGAACAGGTTGATGTTACAGAGGTCTCAACAGTCTCGTTTGAAATCAACGTTTCACAAATTCTATGGTTGTTATATAATGATCTAGTTTGTCAAGACCATCTACCATTGGGTCAAATGCTGTTTTACGTGTTTCATATAGATTGTTAATCCGTTCTTGGCACACTGATTTGTCAGTTTACCTGATCAAGATATAGGGCTCACTGCGGGTGTGGCCGGTCGACGTGGAATGTTTACTTATCCTAGGCACCTGACCCCACCTCTGGTGTAAATCAAATGTGGATTTTAAACAATTCTAAAGAACTTTTAGTAAACTTGAAATCGCAAAACTTTTCTGAAATCAATACTATCAAAACGTAGGACTTTTCAGCAATTTACATGACCATTCCTCACGATAAATTAAAGACTATACTTTTTTATATCATAGACAGTTGCTTCTTCAACAAAAGTGGAAAAACGCAAATATTCCTATCTCGTGATCAGACATCCAAAACATTACTTTGTTAAACGCCACTCTAATTCCACGCACAAGTATTCTGAAGTTGAAATAAAGAATATGCTGGAGTTCCTCATTGACAATATCTTCGTGGTCTTTGGTGATCAGGACTTCTAACAGTCCGTTGGAATCCCCATCGGCACAAATTGTGCTCTTCTGTTAGCTGACATGTTTTTATATTCATATGAAGCAGAATTTATTGAAATGTTTTACGTCAGAAGAAAAGATATCTTGCTGTGGTCTTCAATTCGACATTTAGATATATCGACGACGAATTATCTACTAACTTTAATATTTTTCATTCATATGTCGATTCGATATATCCCTGTGAACTCCACTTTTGCTTCATACTTAGATATTTTATTGAAAGTAGATATTAACGCAAACTAACAACTCAACTTTATGACAAAGGAGATGATTTCAGCTTCTCCATCGTCAACTTCCTATATTTATGTTGCAATATTCCATTATCACCTGCATATGGTGTTTTAAAATTATATATCTCAACTAATTCGATACGCAAGAGCTCGTTCTGCTTATGGTCAGTTTTTAATCGAAGCAGACTACAGACAAACAAGTTGATGGTGCAGGGGCTCCAACAGTCTCGTTTAAAGTCAACAATAAGAAAATTATATGGTCGTTATAACGATCTAGTTTACCAATACAACCTATTATTGGGTCAAATGCTGTCTGACGTGTTTCATACCGATTGTTAGGCCGTTCTTAGCACACTGATTTTGACTACGGATAACTCCGTTTACCTGATCAAGATATAGGGCTCACGGCGAGTGTGACCGTTCGACAAGGGATGCTTACACCTCCTAAGCACCTCATCCCACCTCTGGTGTGTCCAGGAGTCCGTGTTTGCCCAACTCTTTATTTTGTATTACTTATATTAGGAATTACGAGATTGATCACTGTTCGCTATCTTCACCTTTCATTAACTAGTTTTCAAATAATGATAAAGATTATAGATTGCAAATGACAAATAATAGATAAACAAATAAATAATAGATGCGTTATGAAATTGAATCCTTTAATCACAACAATATACAGGCTGAATATATATTGAATTATTAGGTAAATTTATATGGTTTAGAAAGATTATTTTGTCAACAAGTTTACTTGACAGTCTATTCCCAAGTTTCTTAATTAGAAGTCCAGCCGAAGAAAACAAATCTCTCAGAAGGAAATGGTGTCGATGGTACACACAGAAATTTCTTGGCATGTTTAGAGAGAACAGTATATTCATCTTCATTTTTGCGCCACCATAACGGAGAATCCTCGTTTGGTTGGATACACTCGCTTATCTAAGTTTTCCAGCTCATTCTTCCTTGTTGGTGTTTCCTTTTCGGTAGAGATAGTCGATTCCACTGGGTTTTCGTATCTATAGTTTTGACTACGGATAACTCCGTTTGCCTCATCAAGATATAGGGCTCACGGTGGGTGTGACCGGTAGTCACAGGATACTTACTCCTCCTAGGCACCTAATCCCACCTCAGGTATCTCCAGGGGTCCGTGTTCGCCCGGCTTTTCATTCATATTAGGAATGTTTTCTCGCTTATACGAGAAAGGGATGGGTCGTTCCTAGCACTTTTCGACTTGATCGTATCGTTGGTCATATCGGTGCTTTTTATATTATTTTAATCACAGGCAATTGCCTCGCTTGGGGTCGAATTTACTATTAAAGAGTATAGAACTCTAAATATAGGGTACCCAAGTTAGCCGATGTAAAAACAATAAACCAATTGATATAAAATGTTACTTTGTATTTGAATATATTCATACATAATCAATCTACATTACTACCAAAGTTCATCCCGAAATTCCATATACTTCCCAGGATATGCAAAAATGCCTATTATTTTTGGTCGACTTTTAGCTGGACCCTGGCACTATACGACTACACAGAATGTTTGAGCATAGCTTTCATTTAAATGTAAACTTCTCTGGCCCAGTAGTTCTTGAGAAAAATATTTTCAAAGATTTTCCCTATGTATTTGTATTATATGTAAAACTTTGATCCCCTATTGTGGCACCACTCTACCTTCGAGGGCCGTGATGTTACCAAACTTGAATTTGCACTATGTTGGGAAGCTTTCATTTAAAAGTAAACTTCTCTGGCCCAATAGTTCTTGAGAGGAAGATTTTTAAAGATTTTCCCTATATTTGTATGTCAACTTTGGTCCCCTATTGTGTTAATTTTAACGAACTTGAATCTGCATGGTGTCAGGAAGCTTTCATGTAAATTTCAGCTCTTCTGATCCAGTGTTTCTTGAGAAGATTTTTAAATGATGCCACCCTATTTTGCATTTTTGTGATTATCTCCCCCTTTGACAGGTGCACGGCCCTTCATCTGAACAAACTTGAAAGCCCTTCACCCACTGTTTTCAAGTTTGGTTGAAATTGGCCCAGTTAGTGGTTCTGGAGAAGAAGTGGAAAATGTGAAAAGTTTATAGAAAGATGGACGATGGACAATGGGTGATCAGAAAAGTTTACTTGCGCTTTCAGCTCAGGTGAACTAAAAATCCCATAACTCCTATATGGGATACAAAATTAACAGTTGGGTAAACATGGGCTCCTGGATATACCAGGTGGGATCAGGTGCCCAGGAGGAGTAAGCATCCCCTGTCAACCAGTCACACCCACTGTGAGTCCTATGTCTTGATCAGGTAAATGGGGTAATCCATAGTCAAAATCAGTGAATAAAGAACTATGGAGCCCCAAATTAAACTCAAATAATTGAAGATATCTTCATAACAACATGTTTAACATCACTGATCAACTTGAACTACTCCCGCGAAATACAGTCCTTTTCATCATATGACACTCTCAATGTTTGTAACTGGTTCTCTGAGAATTTAGGGGGGGGGGGGGGGGGTTCTCTCGAAATAAAGGGCAATTTTCATGGGCAAACTCGATAAATTCATATAAATAGCCATTTTAATCACTACTTTCTAAAAGCGGGAGTTTTACCAAGAGAAAATAGACGACCGCATTTCAAATGTTAGGCATAGCTACATATATCAATCAATGTCATACATCTTAGGCTAGATGTAGGGTACTGGACTCGTGTTGTGTACGTGACTGACTCTGGCATTAGGGGCGTTGATCTACATACGAAATACCAGTCAAGGTAGCGCGATCAGTGGTAGAGCATTCGCATTGTAACGAGGTCATGAGTTCGAGCCCCACTCGTGTCATGGCCGTGTCAAACCTAGGCTAAGAAGAACATATGGAGAAATTCTTACCATTTGGCTAATTTGCATGCCACCATCTTGGAATTCGAACTATCAGTCATAACGTAAAGAAGTTAATAGAGGGCGAAGCGCTCTCATGGCCCGAAGGACCGTGAGAGCGGAGCTCTCCCTATAAGTAACACGTATATACATGTTTAAAAGGAAAGTATAGAAAACTAATGAAAAATTAAACCATACCTATGGAACTTGAAAAGTTTGGTCCCAATGGCGTCGATTCGAGTACTATCGCGTGGACATGTATTTCTCCATTTAGAATCTCGTCTACCCATATTCACGTCGTTCTGAGATGTTACATAAAATCCATAAAAGCATGTAAATCTTATTTTTTATTGAATTATTTTTCAAAAAAGTTCGTTTTTGAATCAAAATCACCGTTTTCGGCATTTGAAGCATTTCGGCAAAGTGACATTTAAGGGGGAAATTAAGTTTAGAAAATGCAGTCATGCACATGTATTCATTTTATGAATAGAAATGTCATGTTTTCCGTCCTTGACACTTGTACTGACGTCATGAGGCCCTCTAAAGGGATACCTACAAAATGTTTAAATGATTTCGGAAAACCAACATTTATGTAAATGTGATGTTTCACTAAAACTTGATACATCTTCAAAACAAAGGAGACATTTAGTAGTGAATATGTATTAGTACTTGCAGTTAAAATAAATATATTAAAATACTTGAGATAGAATTGCCTGGTAGAGGTGGGATCGGCCGATTGTGTATGTTGCTGACTATGGGGTGGGGTGGGGTGGGGTGGGGGGTTCTATGTTATATACATTGACTTACCGAACAGGATCCTCTTTGTGTAATAGTATGTGGACAAATTTGTACGTGACGGGGAGTATATTTTGGTTTTAAATTCCTCTCGTGTTTCAAATAGTGTGTTGTCAAAACTTTTCAATTTTTTAAATTAATTTTTACACCACAAATTGCCATTAAATGTACGCGGTAAAATAACTTCTGATATAGTTACGCGCTTAATGAATATTCATAACCTTATTAAACTGGGTACATGCGATTGCTCCTTCGCCAAACGCTCAGCATTTAGAAGTAAGAATCGCGGGTCTTTTGCATATGACCTTGAACATGGGGGTCCCGTGTCGTGGCAAGCATTAGAACGCTAAAAACTCCTCACTGCTATGACTCTGAGCGCTAAGCATAGGTCTAAATTTATGGTACTTCATCTACAGCTGGTGATGTCTCAATGTGAGTAAAAAATTGTCGACGGGACATAAAATAAACAAACGAACTAAACATCTGCAATTACAGAAATTAGTTTTGATTGCAGTAGACGTAATCAGGGCTGAGTTCTAGATCGTAGCGGCTAGCCTAAGGGGCTATAGGTATGGTGGCTGAGTTGTGCCATTTTGCACACCATCTTCTTTTATTATTTCGAGGCGAAACATCAAAACGATGTTTAGCAACTTTTCGACCCGAAATAACAACAAAAGGCCCAAGGGCCACATCGCTCACTTGAGTTACCTTGGCCCATATCTGAAGACTTTCCATATATATTTGAATGTAAAATCTTAGTCCGTATTGTGGCCCCAACCTGGCCCATTGGTTTTTGAGAGGGTCATTTTTTCTATTTATTCCCAATTTCCCATGTAAAATTTTGATCCTCTATTGTGGCCCCAACCTACCCCCGAAGGTCATTATTTGAACAAACTTGAATCTGCACGATGTCTGGAAGCTTTCATATAAATGTCAGCTCTTCTGGCTCATTGGTTCTTGAGATTGATTGATTGATTGATTGTATCTTGCTTAACGTCTCGCTCGAGAATTTTTCACTCATGGACCGGTGAAGGGCTTCAAATTTAGGCCTGTGCTCGGCGCTGACGGCCATTGAGCAGTGAGGGTTCTTTAGCGTACCACACCTACTGTGACACGGGTCTTTCGTATTTAAGGTCATCTCAGAGGACCCGTGACATTCACACCTAATGCCGAGCGTTTGGCGATGGAACTGTCACTACCTGTTTTAACGACTTAGATGTGTCGCAGCAGGGATTCGAACCCCGGGCCTTCTGCATGCGGGGCGAACGCTCTAACTTCTCAGCCACCGCGATTTTCCCTATATATTTTTATGTAAAACTTTGATTCCCTATTGTGGCCCCAACTTACCCCCGGGGACCATGATTTGAACAAACTTGAATCTGCACTATGTCAGGAAGCTTTCATGAAAATTTCAGCTCTTCTGGCCCAATGGTTCTTGAGAAGAAAATTTTTAAGTGACCCCACCCTATTTTTGATTTTTTTTTTATTATCTCCCCTTTATTATCTCTCCATTTGAACAAACTTGAAAGCCCTTTACCCAAAGATGCTCTTGGCCAAGTTTGGTTATAAATGGCCCAGTGGTTCTTGAGAAGATGAAAATGTGAAAAGTTTACAACGACGCCGACAGACAACGGACAAATTTTGATCAGAAAAGCTCACTTGAGCCTTCGGTTCAGGTGAGCTAAAAGACGATAAAATGAACTACTTTTTGACTCAAAATAACGAATATACGACAAAATGTAAAATGACACAACTTAGCCACCATACCTAGCCCCTAGGTGACCTGTTACGATCTTATAGGAATGAGAGTACCAAACCCCTGCACGAGCGGAGGTATAAATGTCTAGGTGTTGCATGATTGGCTAATATCAAGAGTGAAATTATTTGGAATTGAAAGAAATATTATAGAGGTTCATATTAATTGTCAGGATGAAAAATTATCGCACAAATTAGAGAAATGACTGAGGAAATTGCCATGGTAGGGGTTAGTCCAAAATACCTGACGTTTTTCTGGCTTTTTTTATGATTTTGATACTTACCGTGCCAGGAAAACGAAATACCTGGCGTTTTTCTGGCTTTTTTTAAAATTTTGGTGCCAGGAAAACGTCAGAACCGGCGCCATTACGTAAACTGGAAATTCGCCGCATCCAGCTGGAGGCTGATTTTAAATACTTGTGAACCGAATTTAATGTTAAACTCATAATCAATAAATAAAACGATGTTTCTTGTACTTACTAATATCGATTTTATGGGTTCTTTAATCACATAAACAGCCTCATGAAAACATTTTAACAAACTGTCGAGCTGTTCTGAGTCACGTGACTCGTTCGCTCAAATGACAGCGAAAATTCGGTTGACTACAATTGTGTGCTTCTGTTATCGAATTTTGGAGTGACATCTTCTTTTAATCGATATTATTAAGTACAAGAAGCATCCTTTTATTGATTAATTATGAGTTTCACATTGAATTTGACTCACAAGTATTTAAAATCGACCCGAGAATGCCGCCTCCAGCTGGAGGAGGCGAATTTCCAGTTTACGTAATGGCGCCGGTTCTGACGTTTTCCAGGCACGGTAAATATCAATGTAATAGTGTGGTTGTATAGGTATATATTGAGTTGGTTTACGGATCCGCCGCACTGATTTTTTGGGATGTTGGGGGGGGGGGGGAAATGGTTTTTCTCTCCTTCTTATATTTCCGACACTGTAATTTTTCCTTTTCACCAAAAAAAAAAAAAAAAAAAAAAAAAAAAAAATTAAGAAAGAAAAGAAAATAGATTCCACTGGACTGGATATTTGGACAGACGCCTCAGATGAAATCTCGGGACAGTCCATAATATTCATGTGTCATGTGTGGAATATCAGTCAACTTCAGCCGGTGCTAACAATTATTCTGCACCTAAGTAACAATGCTTTTTGCTTCCAATAAGTTATCTGTTTATGAAACTAACTTCTAATTAGCATTAGTTATGCATTGCATACCATTTAGATATGTAAATCCCAAAATAACAAGAATAGATATTCGACTTTTAATTTACTTGAATTTTCACTATGCTCAGCTGATCTCTAAGAAAAGACTGCACTTGTTATGAAACTGGTGTATAGTCCTTCATGTCCGTAGCAAATACCGTCACCAGTCTTTTGTCACTAGCAAACAGTGCACACACCGGTGCTTGCAAGACATATGAAAAAATGGATAGATGGCACAAATACGGTACAAAGATATTTATGCTTTTTTGTCGAATGATAAACAAGGAAATCAAGGAAGTTGGGGATTAGCAAATTTATTAAAATACAGCAGAAAAGTATAGCTTTAAAAATACTACATGAGAATGCGTATACCTATTAATACAACTTATTGGGGCACATACTTTGTGCAGGCTTAATTTTTGCTAAAAATGATAATTTTTATCACAAAATTTCCCTATCAAACCAGTCTTATTTCATCATTCTTCCCAAATTTTTCCTTTTATATCTGTATGGAAATTCAAAGCAAAGACATGAAAAAATTGAAATCTCTCGGAAAAAATGCAATTGTACTCTAATTTTTACCATGTAACAAATTAATGTGAACTTTAGAATGGCAAAAATAAGAAGGATTGATGTAATCTACACTTTCTCCAAATTTTGTGTATGGTATAACCTTAACAGCAAAGAAACCCTTAAAAAAATAAATAGACATGTATATGTCACACTGAATACATTGTAAATATCTTCAGACTGGTGACCTTCACCTTTTAATTGTGGTCCGAATCCAGGTGTTGTATACGCATTCCGTCATTAAACAACGGGAAAACCCCACATAAATTACTGATTAACAGTCTCTCTCAGAAGAAATTGTATGATAATTAACGAACACTATTCATCAAAGCAATATAAATGTTGCAATAGTATAATCAATCGTGAAAACATTTTCAATCGAAGAATGACCTATATTTCGTGAAAAGACTGAGGAGGCAGCTAGCGTAGGAATATGAACACTTCTTATATACATTTCTGGGGGGAAAGTGATTTTTTCTTTAAAACTTTTGACTTTAATTTTGTTTTCTCCCACGTATTACAGGGGTCTGTGTTTGCCCAACTATCTATTTTGTATTGCTTGTAGGAGTTATGAGATTGATCACTGTTCGTTATCTTCACCTTGCATATACATCGATATTCTATACATTTGTTGTAATCCTGTATCTGCTGATCATGAATGGAACTATATTTTTTTCAGAGCAATTGTGTGAAGAGTACCTGAATCCAGTAATATATCTTGAATAGATAGTATGCACTGATCGAATATATTAAAAACAAACACTTGTTTTCAGATGGCATCCACGACGTACGTTGGGTTGCACTAATCACCTAAACAAATATAATCCTACCTGACCTTACCATGCATACATTTTGCCGAGGATACACTTTTAAATTCTTATTAATGAATTTTAAAGAAATATTCTTCATAATTCATATGTGTAATTCTTCATATATTGAAGGAGGTTGAAAACATATTTAACATTATTGAATTCATTCATTGTATAAAATTTGTTGACTACCAACAATAAATTGATCTGACCTATATAAAATTCGGAACTTTTGAATAAATGTTTATAGGGTTCATGAATTTTATTTATAACTTTACTTGACTTCATAAATAAGACTTTAAAACTTAAAAGTAATTTTTTAGACAAAATATATGCTTGG
>NC_079165.1:92547136-92574636 GCF_947568905.1 Ostrea edulis | reverse complement strand
GTTTAAATCGTTCGCATCACCAGGGATCATGGTGAATTAAAAATATTTGCTGCACAAATAATAGCGAGTCAGCGCAAAGTGCTGGCTCGTACTGCGAGCTCAAATGACTAGAGCGCTGGAAATAATCCGAGCTAAATCTAAACCTCTAACAAGGAACATTTTTTGACGCCAATCCCAGAAGTCCCATGTTAAAAATGGCTAAGATCTCACACCCTGGAATATGATTGTGAACTTCCATGGATTAT
The DNA here is from genome assembly GCF_947568905.1 of Ostrea edulis. NCBI lineage: Eukaryota > Metazoa > Mollusca > Bivalvia > Ostreida > Ostreidae > Ostrea > Ostrea edulis. The sequence goes on along the minus strand of NC_079165.1, from coordinate 92,574,391 downwards.
CATCCTAATCTTGTGGCCTCCTAGCTCCAAAATTCAGTGCACCATTAGGTGAAATGTTTTAACGAAGTGCCATGTTTATGAAAGGCAGGTTAAGATGATGTGTGATGTCACGTCTATGTTTTGACGCACATCATAATAAGACTGACAGTGACATATCTAAATACGTACCGGTACTTGTTATTTCCATTTGTAAAAGTCATACATGTACTACCGGGACAGTATTGAATATACGTAATTATTAGGCATACGTAATATGGCATCGAATACAAATTGTGTATAATCGACTGCAAACCACAAATCTGATTAAAATACTAAATTCTCAATAGGAATTTATTATTCTAACAAGAAAAAAGGGAGACTAACTTTTTTAAAAATTGTTAGAATATGTGAGGTATCACAGGTATTGAATTAGTACTATTTAAAAAATTACCAAAAAAATCGATGGAATTTGGTCGGATTGAAAACATTTTTTTAAAATCTTTAAGTTTTTTCCAACGACTAAGAATAATAAGTGCTTAAATCCATTTCCTTTTAACATGTCCAATAATGCAAACCACGATGACCCCCCCCCCCCCCACTCCCCCATGATAACCAACCATGCCAGTTGCTATTATAATTAACGACTGAAAAATCATTAATTAATTCTAGTTTTGTGAATTAATCTTAAATCAATGATGTTGCTATTTTATTCAATGATTATATGTGAATGCTAAAATATTTCATCATTGTGTTACAACTAGGATTATGTGCAATATTATAAAAATTGTTCTAATTTTCTCTTTTGGAACATACCATTGCTACAAGGGGATTGTCATATGAATTTTGTTTGTTTTTGTTTTAATTAGATAGGTTCTCGGGGGGGGGGGGGGGGGGTCATCGTGGTTTGCATTATTAGAGCCGCGCATATACATACCCAATAGTTGAATTTATCAATTTATTTTAAAAAATTTCCTTATATTGAAATGTGTTTTGTGCTCAAAGGCAGTGCTGTTTTAACATGGTGTGATGGTTTTGTATATATTTTGCTTGATATGTATTTTTAGTGTTAGGTACTTTCCATTATTAGTCTTTGTTTTATTTAGAGTTAACTCCCTTAGCTTAGAGCCCGTCCGAGTTGGGCGCAGCCAGGTTTCGGACCGCGGTCGGGTTTTAGATTAGTATATAAAGAACGTTAGACACAGAGACAGAGAGACAAAAAATTTGATTGATTATTGATAAGCAGCATTTCGGGGCAGGGGCAAAATTACAGTAATTATTTGAAAGTCACACTCCCTCTCAAGCTTTCTTGTTTATATTTATAATTTGTCTATAACTTAATATATTTATACTATATAAATCATTTAAAACACTGGAAATCTCTTCATCCTTCATATTGGACTCGGAGGTTAAATCTTGTATGGGACTAACCCTTAGACAGTCCTGTTACAATAGTTTTACAAACTTGAAAGGTTTGGGCATTTTTATCATACAATTAGTAACTTGAAAAGATTGAGAGTAGAAAAAAGGAAAGTAAAGGCTTGGAGTATCCAGTTCAGAACAGGTCGTGCATCAAAGGTTAAGCAAGTCGCAGTGAAGGCAGCAGAAATAAAATGTATATATAGCATAAAAATATTTCAATCATATTCATGTATACATGTAATGAGTATTTGGCAAATAGATATTGTTTAAATTGAACCTGATCAAAGCATGAACATTACAAAATATGTACATACATAAAGCTGCACTCGCTCGAACGGTAGCACCGTCAACATATTACATTTTGATTTTAGTAATTCATCTTACTTGCAAAGTGTATTATCATAGATTTATCAATACCATCTAAGTAGCCAATATAAGGCCCATTCCCAGGGCCTGGGAAGGATAAATAACTGTTGGGGCTAATATGGCCCCAGTCATGATAAAGTGGTCATGGGCCATTTTAAATTTATGTGGCAGAGTGTAACACTGGGGCCATTTCTAAAATTAGCAATTTTAAATGATCAGTACATTTCGTTAATGTTGCTGTAAATGATTAAAATCATCATGCCATATTTCTGATGAAATTGAAGCAAATAAAACAAAATATACTTGAATGGATTCTTATTAATAACAAGATATCTTGAAAGTGGCACATCCTTATGTAAACATATTCTCAGTTTATTTTGTTTTAAATGTACAGAACATGTTCTGTGTTTCATTATTATAAACCATTCATCGAACTTTATTTTTTTCTTGTCGACTCCACGTCACTTTTCCTACATCTCTATTAACTGTAACTTCGTGAACATTGACTGTACCTTCATCATAGCTGCTGAAATATTGCTGAAACAACATAAAACGCTTAGCAATCAACCTTCCTTGGGACCTGTACCTGACTCACCATACGTAGACAATTATAATGTACGTGTATGATATATGTTGCATCTGCTGGCCGTGTTGGCATGTTGACTGACGTCATTCGGGAAGTTTTTATTTTCTGTTGAGGAAAGGTGCCGATATCACTAGGGTTGAATCAATATATCGATATATCGAAATGTACCGGTATACGCCTGTCCAGCGATATACGATACGGTGTTTTGATGATACGATATGATGTCGGGTTTTAAAATAGCCCTTTTAATAGTCGGGATCGAAGTTCATAATTAAATTTTAAAATGGCTTCTAACAGGAACACGATTCCTCAGACTTTAATACCCACTTTTACATTGTGACATTGGTGTTTCCATACTTTAATTATACCCCCCCCCCCCCCCCCCCCCCCCCCCCCCGCAAACGAAGTTTGGGGGGGGGTATACTGGAATCACTTTGTTTGTCCGTAGACACAATTTGTCCGAAGTTTATTTCTAATTCCGCTGGACATATTTCATTCAAACTTTAAGCACATCTTCAGTATATTATGTAGTTGTGCATCTCCTATTTTCATTGAAATATTTTAACAGTTATAGAAGTTACGCACATTTTCTTTTCATTTTGGGGGTTGCACACTTTGTCCAGAGTTTAATTCTCATACCGTTGAACAGATTTGATTCAAACTTTATTCTCATCTTATATATATAATGTAGTTGTGCATCTTCTATTTTCATTGAAATATTTTAACATGCAGTTATGGAAGTTACGGATATTTTCTGGTTTGGCATCCACATACTGTATCTGCAATCTTGTGACTTCTCGGTAAAACATAAAGTGGCTCATGTGTGTTGAATACTTATTTGTCAGATAGTATTTATAATCTCAACTATCCCTGGCAATGGGATTCATAGTAAACTGCCTTTATATTGCAGCTACTTAGAGTTGTTATACCAATGAAAAAGATTACAATAATACCAATACTTGAGCAAATGTCATTTATTTACTGACAAAATCAATGACAAAGTAAAGTTGGCATAACATAATGATCTTTAACAAAGTGAATATAAACTAAAGACTAGAAGAGTTGACCAGGAATTTGCAATCATACAGCCTAAAATGTGCCAAATAGTATTCATTGTTTATATTAAGCATATTTTTAATATTTCATGTACTACTGTACTGTAGAATATACACTTCTGCATTCACATTGATTGCCCTGTAGATAATGTGAAAATATCCAATGTGCTTGCATTAAATATTTCCCATCATCTTATATTCCCCGCGGGGGGTATTAGTCCCATTAGGACAGTTCTAGTTGTCATTGTTTTGTTATGAAATAAAAGATATTAAACCACTTCATTTTTTTTATTTTGATATATTACTTCAGAAAATGCTTAACTACATTGTAAATCCAATATATCGGATATCGCATCAGAAAATATTGTATCGTATCGGAAAATCTTGAGCAATACACACCCCTAGATATCACCAATAACAAACTATAAAACGATGCTTGTGCGCGATTCTAGATATATTTGGTAATAAAGCACCACATGTCGCATCACATCATTATTGTACTGCACCATTTTACGAATTGCGCGTCCCATTCTCAGGCCCTGTCATTCCCAATTAAAAAAGAAATAGGCCAATACAAAAAGAAATAAGTTACTTTTTTCCCCAGTTTTTGTTTGTTTTAAAACCTCTTAAGAATTAGATATGAAACTCGATATACATGCATCAACACTTCATGAAGTTACGTTCCTTGTCTGTCATCTCCCAGTGAAAAATCGTATTTCCCTATGTTGGCGTTTGTAATTTTCTGATCTGTAGCTTTGTCAGCTACAATAATGCCCCAGGTTGCGGCAACCCATAAACTTGTATGAAAACTTAATAATTAGCTATGATTCACTGTAGTAACCTGGATAGGAAAATGGCTTTTGACTGATTGACCTTTGGCTGACCCCACAAAGGGACGTGACTTGCTGGATAAAAACTCTGTTTTTGATTTCAGGCTTATGATACTATGAATTTATTGCAATACCATAGAAATCAACATAAAATCAACAAATTATGCATAACTTCATTCTTTTGTTCCTAATTTTATCAAATTGTTGATGAAATTTTTCTAATTTAAGAATCATGGCATTTACCATAATAAGACTGATAAATCCCTGCATGATGATAGAGCTTATTAACCTTTGGGATTACTGACTTTTAAACAGCACTGTACTATATTCAGTACGGGGAGGGAGGAGGGGGGGGGGGGGACTTCTCCATTACGAATTGTCCCAGTCTAAATAGACTGGAATTGTCCAGGACTGATGTAGAGGAGCGACATTCGGTACATGGATGAGTTTCCCGCCAGACTTCAGATTAAGATCTGACCTGGATTGATCCTCTAACCCAACTGACCCTAGATTCATTTTTTTGGGGGAGTTGACACAATTATTTCACAGGTAATTGATAAGAAAGCACATTTAAAAGTTGCATTGATAGTGAATATGAGCCCTTCATGTTCAACAGACTATGTTTATGGAGTGTTATGAATTGTAATAGTACATGTACAATGATAGAGATGAACTGAGGTGTAGGATGTTGTCACTGTTCTATGGAGAGAGAATTGAAAAGGATACAGGAAACTGATAAGACAGTGTACTTGGTTTGTTTGTCCTTGTGTAGATTTATAGCCTGGTGGAACCAGCTCTCCCTATCGCCAATTCACCATAGGGCACAGTTCACCTATTGACCTCATCCTGATGCTGCTATTGATCCCTTCAGTGGGTATAAGTGTATAGCTGTTGTCAATTAACTAAATGGTGAATCAGGTAGGGCTGAATTTACCTGACACATGTATGTCCTCATCGTATCAATAATTCTACAGTTCTTCTCTGACTTTAGGCTAAAAGTAATCAGCTTCTGAAATCAATATCTATTTACCATGTGTCTTACTGTATATATGACTTTAAAAAATTATAAATGAAAACAGTTTTTGGAAAAGCAAAATTCTATGTTTAGGGTATGTATTTGAATGTATTTTTGCATCTTTAGTACAATCATGATTTATGTAGAGTAAGGAGGATAAAGTTAATGATAAATAGATTAATGAGTTCTCTTATTTTTCAAATCATACTAACTACTAAACATGCTAAAACTACCTATGATTATACTGTATGTAGTATTGGTATTATAAAGCACAACGGTAAGCACCAATGACACAAGTTTGAGAAAAGCTCACTTGTTCTGAAAGCTCAAGTGAGCTCTGCTGATCGCCTGTTGTCCATCGTCTTTCTGTCCGTCCATCTGTAAACATTTTAGCTTACCTGAGCTGAACTTGAGCTTTTCTGATCGTCTGTTGTCCATTGTCTTTCTGTCCGTCTGTAAACTTCACATTTTTGACTTCTTCTCCAGAACCACAGGGTCAATTTCAACCAAACTTGGTGAAAAGCATCCTTTGATGAGGGGTTTTAACGTTTGGTCAAATGAAGGGCCATGTCCCCTTAAAAGGGGAGATAATTACAAAAATGCAAAATAGGGTGGGTTCATTTAAAAATCTTCTTCTCAAGAATCACTGGGCCAGAAGAGCTGAAATTTACATGATAGCTTTCTGTCATAGTGCAGATTCAAGTTTGTTCAAATTATGACCCCTGCGGGTAGGATGGAGTCACAATAGGGGATCAAAGTTTTAAATGAGAATATATATAGGGGAAATCTTTGAAAATCTTCTTCTCAAGAACCACTGGGCCTGAGGAAAGTACAAATTTACATGAAAGCTTCCTGACATAATGGAGACTCAAAATCATGACCCCTAGGGGTAGGATTGGGCCACAATACTTAGGGATCAAATTTTACATACGCAATATATTGGGAAAATCTTTTAAAAGATTTTCTTTTCAAGAACCACTGAGCCATATGAGTAGTGATTTAAAGCTTCCTAATTTAGAGTAGATTCCGATTTCTTCAGGTCATGGCCCCGAAGAGTAGGATGGGACCATGCACATAAGGGGGTCAAAAGTTTTACATGTTGATATATACATTTTGTATATTTTTTAAAGAAAGTTTCATGAAATTGTTATGAATACTATTTCAGAGCTCCAGATAAAGTGCGTATCAGCGTAAATACTCATTAAATTTGACCAAATATGCATTTAAGTTGAAAATCATGTATACAATTACGCATTAGCGAATGTAAATACACTTTACACTCCCAAAGTAATACCTATTAATCCGCATATTTGTGATACATGTATGATATATGAATTATCTATTCATATGAATTGAGGTTAGCCCAGGGCTTGATCATACATGATATTTAGCGCTATGAAATACGTTTTTTGATGACAATCACAATTTTGAAAAATTGGAAGAGTTAACTCAAAACACTATTATATAAGCCTACTTGTTATACTTTCTTTCTTAAAGAAAAAAAGCCTTGTATTATCAATCGTGGACGAATGATATACAGAATTGGATCATAATCATGTGACTGCATGAGTGTCTGACATATTCTGATTTAATGCATCAATGATAAGTATCAAATTCCCAATGACAATGAATAGTTTTAATAAAAAGAACTGCAAAGGATTTTCCCCGTAAATAGCAGGAGCAAGAAGTATCGTTTATCTGGTGACATCTTCTGTGCAAAAGAGCAAAGATAATCTGTAAATTAACAAAATACACTTTTGAATTTTTCTGAAAAGCAAAATACTCATTGATCTGAAAATCAGGGAGTAAATACTCTTTGTGGTGAAATATTATCTGGAGCTCTGCTATTTTATCTTTGTGAAATTTTGATGCCTTAAACAGCATTATCAAAATTTCACAAAAACTGGTTAAAACGATATATTCATAACAATTTCATTGAACTGTTTCTTTAAAAATATGCAAAATGTTTGTGAAAAATAAAGGAAATCTATCACATAATGGACTTGATAAAGGATGCATTGAAAACAATGTTATTGGCCTTGGATTCAATATTTTCAAACATATTTAATTGATTATTCATATATATTAAACTTAGACTTTTGAAATATTCTATGGTTAACAAGATTTTTTACAATAACTATTGAAAAAGACTCCAACAAAATCCATGTTCCTGTCATGCACAAATCTTAATAAATCTTTGACTTTGCGAAATCTTATGACCTCACAGGAGGGTGGAACTACGTTAACACAGAGCATTTAATTTTTAGATGTAATTTGTTGATATGAAAGGCCATAGCCATCTACAAGGGCATATGATAATTGATGAATTTGTAATCGGGTTTGATAATTAATGAATTTTTAAGTCGTTACCTTTGAAAAAAAAATTCTGAACCAAGCTACCTGTATGATGATATTTTGCTCAAGCTTGTTTGTTGTTAGGAACTGCTGTTCAGGTAAGTGATATGACCCATGGGCCTCTTGTTATTTGATACAGTCATTTGCACTTTGTGTTTTGTACTGATTTTCTTATATAATCAGTACATATACATTTATACCATAGTGTACACTTCAAGAATAGGATATACTCAAATTAACCAATAGAATTTGCAGATCTTTCAACCACTTGTAATCACTGATTTCCTTTACAGATCGATCAACCACTTGTAATCCCTGATTTCCTTTACTAGAATCCTGTCTTTATTTCCTATAAATTGTTGCAGGTCAGAACTGTTGGTGATAAATGGCGTACATGAGAAGTTTTTGTTTGGCTGCATTTGTGGTGCTGATTGGACAGACTACAGGTTAGAAACACTGTTAATAATGTTGAAATTTTTTTTTTTATTTTTGTGGGGTCAAATTGTTATGGTTTAAAATAAATAAATGTGTTGTGGACTTGATGTCATGGTGGAAAAGTTAGTTTTTAGCTCACCTGAGTGAGCTTTTCTGATCGTCTGTTGTCCATTGTCTGTCCGTCTGTAAACGTTTTACATTTTTGACTTCTTCTCCAGAACCACTGGGCCAATTTCAACCAAACTTGGCCAAAATCATCCTTGGGTGAAGGGCTTTCAAATGTTTTCAAATGAAGGGCCATGTCCCTTTCAAAGGGGAGATAATCACAAAAATGCAAAAATAGGGTGGGGTCATTTAAAAATCTTTTGCTCAAGAACCACTGGGTCGGAAAAGCTGAAATTTACATGAAAGCTTCCTGACATAGTGCAGATTCAAGTTTGTTAAAATCGTGGCCCTCGGGGTTTATAGAGATATTGAACCTCCAAAAATGATAAGAAGATGATAAGATCTACAAATTAATATCAAGGTCAAGTGACTACAGTGACCTTGACCTCTGACTTTAAAACACAAGAATTGGTATTTAACTTAAGAATGAGGTGTGATAGAGATATGGGATCTTCAGAAATGATAAAAGGATGATGAGATCTACAAATCAGTATCAAGGTCAAGTGACTCCAGTGACCTTGACCTCTGACCTTAGATCATAAACTTGGTATTACTTAAGAACTAGGTTTGATAAAGAGATGGAATATTCAGAAATACTGAAAGGTTGATGGGATCTACAAATTGGTATCAAGGTCAAGTGACTCTAGTGACCTTGACCTCTGATCCTAAACAAAAGTCTGGTATAACTTTAGAATTGGGACTGATAGGGACATGGAATCTTCAGAAATGATAAAAGGGTGTAGTGACTTACAAGCTAGTATCCCCATTGACCTTGATTATGAAAACTTTATAATGTTAGAATCAGGACTGATAGAGACATGGGATAATCAAAAATGATAAGAGGATGTTGGAACCTACAAACTAGATCAAGGTTAAGTGAGACCAGTTTTACTGAAGGAAATAAAGGTTTGTTTTTTTTTAAATTTCAAAATTCAAGCCTTTGTGATCTAGAATTTTGAAATGAAGTTAAATTGGTGTGGATTTTATCAAGGGAGGAAAATTATAGTACTCAGAAAAAGCTCGCTTTTATACAACCAGTACTTTGTTTGGGAGACTAGTGCAGATTAAGTTTGTTAAAATCATGGCCTTGGGGGGGGGAGGTGGGGGGGGGGGGGAGGTGGGGGGGGTGGTGTCACAATAGGGGATCAAAGTTTTACATACAAACATATAGGGAAACTCTTTAAAAATCTTCTCAAGAACCACAGGGTCAGAAAAGTTTACATTTACATTTATATGAAAGCTTCCTGGCAAAGTTATGTCTCCCCTCTTTCAGGGGGAGACATATTGTTTTTTGTACTTTCAGTCCGTCCGTCTTTCTGTGTCTGTCTGTTTGTCACAAATCTTGTGAACGATTCTCCTTCTGTATGGCTTATCGAATAGACTTGAACTTTGTACAAATCTTCATTACCATTTGTAGATGTGCATATTGTCAGGACAGGAGGATCCATTTGTTTTCCTAAAAGTTATAGTGTCTCTAAGAGGGGTTGAGGGTGTAAAATAGCTTGTGAACACTTCTGCTACAGTACGGGCAACGCAGATTTCTTGTTTTCCGCATTCCCACGATGGGAAAAATCTAATGCGGTAATCTATAGGTAACTCAGGTAAACCGCGTTCTCATCGCGGGATGACTATCAGTTACCTGTGCCCGTCGCGGTAACATTTGTTTAAAAAATTGATCAGTTTTGTACCGTAAACAAATACGAGTTATCTTCCCCGATTTTATTTTTAAATGTTTGAAAATTCGGCTTACGAGTTTTTTCTGTTTTTAAAATCAAGTATTCCATTACGGATTTATTCATCATGTTTTTGTTTGTTGTTGCTGGTTTTTTCTTTGCTATTTTCGTTTATTCAATGTATTGTTAATTCATCTATCAAAATTACTGATTTTACACAAGGAAGATGATTATTTTAAAGTCATCAAGGATTGGGTAGTTTTAAAAAGGCACAACGAATTACACCGTGAATTTCGTGTAATTTATTACTACATTTATATTAAACAAAGTACATATTTTCGTGTGAGGTTAATTTAACACAAAACATTCTTATTGAGAGAGAGAGAGAGAGAGAGAGAGAGAGAGCATTGATAGATCTAGAACCCTGTTCGGCCATGGGGACACACTTCCTCCTATACACATATCCCCACCTACCCACATTCACACATATACAATTACAGTACAACACCTTAACATCTTACTGCATTACAAAATAATTAAATGTATCCATGTAGTACTTATCCTAATGCAGCCCACGGGTAGTCGGAATGGACCTTCCAAAACAAATATTTGATATGGACTGAGTGAAACATTTTACATGACATTTTAAAAATCAATATCCAGTCAATAGTCGGGGGGGGGGGGGGGGGGGTAGACATTTTGAATATTTGCGTACAAATGGTACGATCTCGTGTAATTATGTCGCAGAATTTGATTAGACATATTTCAGTCCTGAATATTTGGTTAATTCCAACATAACTTGTTTTCAAATAAGTCAATAAAAGTATTAATTTGTATGAAATTAAAATCAACATGTATTAATTTCGTTGTGTGTTTGAATTAGGTTGCTATCTCAATATTGATTTTGATTATCTAATGCTACAAAATCCTGGTGTTGCCTAATTAGAGGTCCCCCTGGACCCCAATTTCCTGTGTATTTCAGTAACTGACACTACTTGTGTATACAGATTAGCCTGGGCCCCACCTTGGGAACTCCAGGTAAATAACACCTATGCTGAAAAGACAATGCCTACTTCTCCATTAAAAAAAATTGGGTCTGTTACCATGCATGCATTGTTTCTTGGTGATTTTCAGGGATTGTAGGACAAAAAATCACAGGACAAAAAAAATCACCGATAAAATGACTGGACAAAAACTCACGATTATAAATTATGTAAAATTGGAACAAAAGGTCACAGTTCATAGGAAATTTTTTTTTAAAAAATCATTTTTATATAAATCTTTAAAAAATGTTCTTTTTGTAAAGTTTAAGAAAATATATGTGTAAAATTATATACTTTCTTTAAGAATTTATTTGAATTTCAAACTTTAAATTTCAATACTGATAATACAAGAAAAAAAAGATTTTATTGATATCGAATAAATTAGGTTTACAATACTACATGCATGTATATATCAATATTTGCAGACAGATTCCTTATACTCCAGATTATTGGGAAAACAAGCAGTCAGTGATTGCTATATAAACATCAACCTGCACCACTCACTTGGTTGTAAATATGGTAGCATCTACATTTTGATAATCAACTCATTACATAAGTTTATGCCCCCCCAAAAAAAGAATTTATTTGTGCTAATTAAATTTCAAGACCTTAACAACTGGGAGGCTGGGTAAATCCATCAGGAGAGAGAGAAAGAAAAAGAGAGAGAGAGAGGCTGCATGTTTGCAAAGGGACTCTCTTCAAAACTGATAGTATGTCAAAACTCGGACACACAGGTAAACGAGAAGTTGTATTAGGTAAGCTCAAGATCACACTGCACAACAGATTAGCGAGACAAAGAAAGTCAGTCACAGACAGTTAAAATCTAACATTTTATTAGATTACATTTACATGTACATAATGTACCAGTGAGATGTACAATTTCCAAAGAATGAAATGATATGCATAATGAATATAAATTGAATATTTGGGGATTTTTTCGCAAGTGAATTCATTAATTCATCAAATATGATCATAAATTTAATATTTTGCATAACTAAAAGAAAAAGCTATGTATTTGCCATTTCTAACAAATAAAAAGATATGTAAGGCCAAGTAAAATTAATTAGTAGATTATCATTCAAACTTCACAAAAAAATGGGGCGGGTGGGAGGATTTTATTTTTTATTTTTCGCCATGGTATTCTTGACCTCGAAAATGCCTTCTTTCATTGAGAAAAGGCTTTATAAATCATAATTACATGTGTATTTGGGTTTCTGAAAGGCAAAGTGAAACAAAGTACGTTTACGATACCGGACCGGACATAAAAATATCCGGAAATCGTAATTTTGAAAAATAAAAAAATCGGGGCGGGGCGATTTTCGAGGGGCGGGCGGGAATGGTAATTTACTAATTAATTTTACTTGGCCTAACAAGAATGTGTCAAGCTTAACTTTCAATATTCTTACAATGATAATGAAAGGGGGTGTCTCCCTGCAACCTTCATCTGACCACTCTTTAGGTGATGTTCGCAGAGAAGCCATACTGCTTCAAAGGGACTTTTCCTCATAAAACCCGTGCACGAGTATTTCAAAACTCGGATCCTCGGGTAGACAGGAAGTATTACGCAACCATAGATCCACACTATTTACAACATAACAAGATGACTAAGAAAATTCTAATATTAAATTTATCACAAAAACGAGAAGATTCAAGTAGAATTTAAATTTACGTTTCATTTTACAAACGACTTTCTCAATTCATCAAATACATGTACACATGTATCATTGAAGACTGAGATTTTGTTAAGATCAATGATCTTATTTTAAAATTTCAATACTCAATAAAAAGATATACAATACATGTATAAAACAAAGAAACATGCCCCATCAATTTTAGTCCCCGTTTAATGTATTCGCCATGGTTTCGCTTTCCAACGAATAAAACATGATCGTACATGCATTTCAATGCCCAATTATTATTTTACAATAGAAGTATTTTTATTTTATCTTATCATGCCTTTTCGTGCGATGATTATCAAGGGAATATCTATTATAATAAGCTTCAGAATTGGGTTTTAGATTTATTTTAATCATTAACACATTCATTAAATACTGTAATATGAGATACTGATTTTTCTTAAAATTGATGCAAATGAATTATTTCTTTTATTTTTTTTTATATTTTGAAATCCAATTAAATGAAATGTATAAAAAAGACAGATACTTGTCCATGCATGTGCAATTTGCATGTTTAATCTCAGTTGACTAGAAAACTACACTGTAAGCCATGATCTGACAGGAAAGACAGAACTGTCAAGGTATAGATCTCTTCGACATGTTATCTAATATTTTCTAAACTCTAGTTTCAAATTAATAAAAAACGATGTTTATAAATACCGATTAACTTTCCCGTGATCATCACTGACAATACGAAACCAAAATCTCTTAAGTAAATTGTGTTTTACATTGTCGATTATACGGATAATGCACGTATATATTCGTTCTGAAATACTGCGAAAATTTTAATTCACAAACATACATGCATAAGATTTAAATTGTACTTTTCAATTGATTCTATCCATTGGAAGTAATTGTCATTGGATACAAGATACAGTATTCAGATCTGTTATCAACTGTGCAAATACAGGTAGTATAAACGTGGTCACGCGAAGCCCCGCTATGAAAAACCGTGACGGTGTAATGCGGAAAGGATTAACTTTCCGACGCGGTAGATAAGGGAACCGTGATGGCTGTACTGTGTATGGATTATTGGATAGATTTGAAACTTTTTACAATGCTTCATATTATCGATACAAGAGGATCCAATTATTTTCCTAAACGTTATAGTGGATCTTATAGGGGGGAAGGATGTAAAGTAGCTTGTGAACACTTTTTCTCCTACATTGTATATGGCTTATCCGATAGACTTGAAATTTTGTATGATGCTTCAATGCCATTTGTAAATGTGCATTTTGCGGGGAAGGGAGGATCCAATTGTTGTCCTTAAAGTTATAGTGGATCTAAGGGGTGGAGGGTGTAAAATAGTTTTTGAACAGTTCTCTTATGTGGCTTATCGGAGTTCATATTGTTTATGTTCCTGCCCATGTTTTCTCCTCCATACCATGCAGTTCATCAAAGGGGGGAAGTTTCATTTGGAGCATTACCAATTTTGGGAGCTGGGGAGACATTTGTTTTTCCATAAAAATAATCTCTTGTGCAAATTTAAGTTTGTAAAAATCATGGCTCCCGGGGGTACAGTTTGTAAATTTTATTATTCTCCTGAAATATCAAGTCATTTAATCACAACTAGAAACAAATTAATCACATTCATACACCGTTAAGTGCCAGAAGTCATTCCAGAATTCTGCGGGTTATCCGGATTGGTTTTGATGCGGGTAATCTTATCACTCTAGGTCTGTTTCCCAAGACGACATTGCACTTGCACCAGGCAACGGGAAAGTAATTCTTGACCCATGGGTAGGTTGGGGCCACAATAGGGATAAAAGTTTTACGTGTCTACATGCAATTATATATAGGGAAAATCTTTAAATATGGGCCAGGTTGACTCAATTGAGCGATGTGGCCCATGGGCCTCTTATTCAAAATAGATCTTATATACCCTACCATTTCACCTTTTTCATCAGCAAAAATATGTAGGCGATCGAGTTCGGTTTTGGAAACTTCCATAACGTCATGGTGACTTATTAATTCGTAGTTGTATAAAGGTAAACAATCAGCTGTATATTTCTGATTTGTAGTAGTCTATGAATAGAAAGAAAGTTCACGTTTTCATGGATGATGCAGGATAACCTCCACGGCATTGAAATGTTGTTTGAATTATAAAAGCCTAACGCCTCAGCTCTACTATTTCAAAAGAACATTTCTCGACTTCAGAAGTTATTCTGCAACATACATGAAAACGCGAACTTTATTTCTTAAATAATATAAGGTTTTAAACTACATGTACATGTGAATTAAGAAATGACGTACAATTTGGCTTAGTTAATGTGAGTACACAGATCACGTGAGGTTAGAGGTGTTTTGTGTATGTATGTGACGTTTCAATTTCAAATGCAAATACTGGTTTTTCTTAAAGCTGAATCAACATTGGAAGTAGTTGAAGCTGTGGAGATAACTTATGGTGTTGCTGCTTCCAGACAAGTGAATGCAAAGGAGGGAGAAAATCTGACCTTGACCTGCAAGAGTGACCTTGAATCAGTGACATTGGAATATTCCACAGTTACTTATAACAACACGGAAAGTAACAATGGGACCTTCACTGTGTCATTAACGAAAATTGCAACGAAAAGTGATGACGGACAGATTGTGAAATGTAAAGCTACCAATGCGACAGGCTACAATTTGGAAGCCACAGCTACCATACGTCTTGCAGGTAAGATTTTGTTTTAAATTTGTGCAAGTTGTTGAGTTCAGTAAAAGTTTATGCAATTGTTATACCTTTTAAATCTAGGACATGTGATGGAAGTGGTTGAACTTGACAAGAAACTTTGAAAAACATTGTCACTTGCAATATGTGTAAGTAAATATGACAGGTGTCATCTGATTGATAATCTAACAGGTAAATACTGTGGATGTTGACAATAGATTTTGGTGTTTAACCAAGTAACCATAGCAATTGCCATATGAGATATACAACCAGTCAATCATGATTTGAGATATCCCACTTTTACAAGTTTTCATTGCTTCTATGGTCAGTAAAAGATCTTGTCTGTTTTTCAGCTGATAATCATTAACAGACAGAATTCATGAAGTCAGCTATAGCGCTTTTCAGTATTTTCAGTACTTTGATTTTTTCAGCTGATGTGATCAACGTGACTCTGGATGGAATTGGAACTGTGGAAGAAAATGACAAGGTCACTATTAGGTGTACTGTAAGAGGAACTCGCTACAAGCCTACGTTTGTAAGACTTTTCAATTTTCCAGCGCCTAATCCAAGTTTATCTAGCATCATCAACAATGCGTCCTTACACACAACAACAGAAGAGTATGATAACGTTACAGAAACTTACACTACAATTGTGGAGGCCCCACCCATTACCATTGAAGGAGGAATGAATGGCAATTCCATATTTTGCTTTGGTGTTGTAAACTCGACAAATTTTTACCAAGGACAGAGGTTTACCGTTTTCTGTAAGTTACAATACTGTTGATGTCGGATATCAGTATATGATGTTCTCACCTTGTGAAGTACTTTTTTTTTTTCAAGAAAAGTGTACAATGTGCTTAAAAATATCACATTACTGAGGATGTGAGATTTCGCTGTCTCTGAGCAACAAATTTATTGGCATTATTCTGGAATCAGTCTGTTTCTCAGTTAATGTAGACATTGTATGATTGTAATTGAAAATAAGCCTCTTGGGGGCAATCAAATATTCAGAATTTCTATTTGCCATGTTTTGAATGTGGATAGAGTGGTATTAATCCCATGAGGACAGTTCATTGTGAGAGAGGATATAATGACAGACCTGTTAGTGTGTGAGGAGTGTGATTGACAGTTCATTGTGAGAGAGGATATAGTGACAGGCCTGTTAGTGTGTGAGGAGTGTGATTGACAGTTCATTGTGAGAGAGGATATAGTGACAGGCCTGTTAGTGTGTGAGGAGTGTGATTGACAGTTCATTGTGAGAGAGGATATAGTGACAGGCCTGTTAGTGTGTGAGGAGTGTGATTGACAGTTCATTGTGAGAGAGGATATAGTGACAGGCTTGTTAGTGTGTGAGGAGTGTGATTGACAGTTCATTGTGAGAGAGAATATAGTGACAGGCTTGTTAGTGTGTGAGGAGTGTGATTGACAGTTTATTGTGAGAGAGGATATAGTGACAGGCCTGTTAGTGTGTGAGGAGTATGATTGACAGTTCATTGTGATAGAGGATATAGTGACAGGCCTGTTAGTGTGTGAGAAGTGTGATTGACAGTTCATTGTGAGAGAGGATATAGTGGCAGGCCTGTTAGTGTGTGAGGAGTGTGATTGACAGTTCATTGTGAGAGAGGATATAGTGGCAGGCCTGTTAGTGTGTGAGGAGTGTGATTGACAGTTCATTGTGAGAGAGGATATAGTGACAGGCCTGTTAGTGGGTGAGGAGTATGATTGTGTGTGAGGAGTATGATTGTGTGTGATTGTGTGTGTTTGTGTGTGTGTGTGAGGAGTATGATTGTGTGTGAGGAGTATGATTGTGTGTGTTTGTGTGTGTGTGAGGAGTATGATTGTGTGTGAGGAGTATGATTGCAAGTGAGGAGTATGATTGTGTGTGAGGAGTATGATTGCAAGTGAGGAGTATGATTGCGTGTGAGGAGTATGATTGTGTGTGAGGAGTATGATTGTGTGTGCGGAGTATGATTGTGTGTGAGGAGTATGATTGCGTGTGAGGATTATGATTGTGTGTGTCATACAGAGCTTTTAGATCTCTACAGGCTACATTTTATGCTCAATCGATTTGATGATTCAAAAGTAGCTTTGTACATGTAATTAAGAGAGAGAGAGAGCCCTATTAACTTTTGGGTCAAAATCATGGTGAATACAGGACTTGAGGGAAAAAAGCTTGTTGACACTCGTTGCAAGAGGATAAGGTCACACTTTGCGGAGCTCTTGTTGAATCAATTGATACCTAGAGATAAAGAAACAAATTCAATCCCAGTATTCCCTAAAATTTGTATGACCAAGTAGGACTCAAGTTGTTTGTGCTACTGCCAACTGCTCTGATTTCAGTGGAGTGTACCAAATAAGGCAGAATTTTAGCGAGGATTTAATTTTTGTATTGTTAGCAACAGTGTTGAGATTGCTAAAATTTAATATCGGTAATAATCATTCCATATCGGAAGTAAAGGCTATCTTTCATGGAATTATAAAGTCACTAAAATTCACTATTGCTAAATATATATACCCATGATTTATGTAAAAATTGTTAAATTTGTGTCTCGTTAAGCTACTTGTACGGTATCCAGTTTTGAATCCTATAATCTGGTCTGTAGTCTTTATCATACTTCAGATATGTTTCATTCAATGTTAAAATTTGGATGTCATAGTTGATGAATAATTTGAATTCGGTGATAGAGAGTTCTCATTCATTATTGCCCTCTTAATTACCTGTGTGCTCTAAAGCTTGGCTGTTCTCTTAATCAGCCGTGTGCTCTAAAGCTTGGCTGTTCTCTTAATCAGCCGTGTGCTCTAAAGCTTGGCTGTTCTCTTAATCAGTCGTGTGCTCTAAAGTTTGGCTGTTCTCTTAATCACCCATGTGCTCTAAAGTTTGGCTGTTCTCTTAATCACCCGTGTGCTCTAAAGCTTGGCTGTTTGTATTAAAAGAACTTTTACATTGAAGATTGAAATACAAAAATAATTGGAAAATCAGAAGATGCAGAAAATAGACACTTAATTTGACACCAGAACCCCATCAGGACTTCTTCCTGAATTCTATTATGTAAGGTATCTTGGAGAAGAGTTGTGCTGGGATTATAAAATTAATAAAATACAATTGTATGATGAAGTTTAGAACAACTTGAGCAGTCCCCTTATTTCATGTATCTTTTTACATCCATTCTGAAGAGTTGGCATTTCCGTGATCAACAAAATATTTTAAATTTGTAGATGGACCAAGTGAAGATGGGGTGTCCCTCTATGCCCAACCAACAACAGAGACGGAAGGACGGAAATGGACGTGGGTTTGTTACGGTGGATTTTCTAATCCCCCATTAAACTTCACCTGGTACAATGGCACCACAGAGTTCACTCCAGATACACCACCTATAATAGAATTAAATGTAAGGCCACTAATCGTAATAATAGAAAAAATGTAAGGCCACCAATTGTAATAATAGACAAATATGTAAGGCTACTAATCGTAATAATAGAATTAAATGTAAGGCCACCAATTGTAATAATAGAATTAAATGTAAGGCCACCAATCGTAATAATAGAAAAAATGTAAGGCCACTAATCGTAATAATAAAATTAAATGTAAGGCCACCAATCGTAATAATAGAAAAAAAATGTAAGGCCACTAATCGTAATAATAGAAAAAATGTAAGGCCACTAATTGTAATACTAGAAAAAATGTAAGGCTACAAACTTAACTGACTACTTATCATAAAACAATTGACATTTATTATAAATTGGTGTTTCAAATACATTTTGAGCCCATGGGGAGTAGTATGTACAACCTATAAGCTCAATATTTCAACAATTGAAATGCCAAGCTCAAAGTAAAACCTCACTAACTTAATATTAGAAATTTATTTACAGTACCCGCAATGTTATTCTTGACATGATAAACGATAGGACACGATACACGCATGATAGGATAGGATACCCGCACGATACGATAGGATACACGATAAGCCTGATAAACGCAAAACCTGATAAACGATGTTCACGATAGACCTGATAAACGCAAAACACGATAAACGATCTTCACGGTAAACAGAAAACCTGATAGAAATGTTGTAAATTAAGGAACGATTTAGACAGAACGAAATCTTGATACCTACACCATAATTACATTATGTTGATAAATATTGAAGGATTTCAATGTTCATTATATACCTACATTACGGATATATAAGTAGCATACACGTGGAAAAAAAATCGGAAGAAAAAGAACCATTATTAAAATATACATGTATGTGATAAACAATGTAATTTACTGATTTTTCCTTTCAAATCAGAACTCCCTATTTTTCTGTTAGTGTTGATTACAAATACTTGTTTCTAGACAAACAAATGTTTATGAACTTCAGATGAAGGAACTTTCAGATTTACTGTCCTCGGTTTGCTCGACAGACCACTGCCTACTTTCCAGACTACTTAGAATTAAATTGTGATAAATTTTCACTCTCTCTGGAAAGACAAATAGCTCTTCTGCCTTAAAATCGACAACTTTATGTTCTCCTTCAAATATACCGTCTTTCCTCGATTCCTAAAAATAGCTTCTTTAACAAAACGAATAAAGGTTTCGGAAAATATCGTACTTTTTCATTAGATTTTATATACAATCCCGATAGTTTCCAAAGCTACACGCTAAACGATTTTCATGATAAACGGAAAACCTGATACATGCAAAACACGATACACGATAGACCTGATAAACGCAAAACACAATAGAAAACGGAAAACCTGATACACGATAGGATAGGATACAAGCACAATACGATAGGATACACGCACGATATGATAGGATACACGCACGATACGATAGGATACACGCACGATATGATAGGATACACGCACGATACGATAGGATACACGCACAATAGAGCACGATAGGAATGTCAAGAATAACGTTGCGGGTACTGTACCTTCTCACATTGTACACTAGTACATGTATAACTAATTAGCTGCTTTTAGATATAGAGTGTTTCATCTAAGAGCAAGGTACATTAAGGTCCAAATTTCGCCACAAAATTAGGATAAATTTGAAATGTGGTTTCACTTGGTTTAATCATTATGATTATGCACTAGGGCATTGGCCCCGATGATAAGTGTGGAAATTAGTGACGTAATATGTTCTGTGACGTCATTTTCCTTATCTCCGATTGACATGATTTACCGAAATCGCCGAAATTAGCCGTTTTTTATGCCTTTGAAACCGTTTTTAAGATAGAGCACATGCAACAACCACAAAGATGTTTTGTGTACAAATTAATCATGTTGAAAGTCAGTAATGAGCAAATTTTCGACTTGGTTGTTAAATGAGCAGACTATTAAATTTAACGTTTAACCATTTCCCGCGTTCATCTGTTATACAAATTTCAACGTTGATGGTGTTCATATATACAAGTTTAAAGCAATACAAGCTGTAACTGACGGCATTTGTTCAACTATCCAATTATGCATCAATTAACTTCTATCGGTATAACTAATATAATCCCGAAGATCTGAAGAAAAATTCAGCAAAATAAACAAGGGAATATCCTACAGTGCGCGTTTTGTATAAACCGCCATTGCGTCGTATACACGGACATGGGAACGATGATTGCCGAACATAATCGGGTTGCTGAGACCGACGTCATATACAAATATGGAAACTGACGTGGGTAACTACAAGTTCCGTTTGTTTAAAATATTACATCGTTTCATGAATGGCAAGAAGTACTATAAGTGTAAGAACGTAATAATTACGCAAATGTGCAACTCAAATAAAATTTTGATAGTGGATTTTTCTATAAAATTGGCATGTTAAATTGTTTACAAATCTGACACGTGCCCAGTGCCTCTCTTTCGCTTTTTTCCGAACTGGTGACCTTCGAAGTCAATGCACATCGGAGATTACGAATAGAAATTACTGACAGGATGACAATGATTCGTGACTCGACATTTTTTGCTGATTTGACGGGTTTATTGCTTCATATTCACTCTGATTCTATTAAGTTGTACGTTTTTAATCACAAATATGTTCAATATTTGTTCTTTTATTATTCAATATATTTACCGTCAGTTACAGCTTGTATTGCTTTAATGAATAAATAATATGCACATGTACAGCATATTAAATTTTATAAGAGAATTGGAATCTTCGACACAGATATTTCCGATTCCAATTTTACTCGTTTTATGTTTGATATAGATACGCAATGATATCAACGCAATTAATGTAACACACTTGTTTATAAAATAAAAAGTTTAATAATATCGAAAATGAAAGCGCGATAGCTTAATCGGTACCTTTATACCAGAGCATAATAGTGCGAGAGTTCGAATGCAAAATTCGGTTATATTTCCCCCGTAAAAATTGAATTAGTAGCAAGTCAAACATACAGGCTTTAAATATATACACTTGAAAATCAATTCATTACAATATATTGTGTATTATTTCCATGCTGCAGTACCTGTAGTTTTATGGCATACATGTTTCCTATCAAAACAATTCCAACTTCACCGATCTGTCGTTTATATTACAAAGTTGTCGAACTCATTTAGGAGAGGTTACTCCATGATATATATGGTAATGAAATATTCGCATCTACCCTGCTATAAGAGTGAATGTTGGTAGTTGATAGATGAACGATGTAGTATCTAGATACATGTATCTAAATTATTACTCATTTGATAAAGATAAAGTATACGCTTGTATTGTGTGTTCCAAGAGGACAAAACCCGGTGAACCCCGATCATTACATGTAAAAAATAGATAAAAAACATTTCTTAAGAAACATTTTTAGTAGAAACGAACGACCCTGACTGCATTTGCAATCAATGTCAACAGATCTACAACTCTAATCGTTTCATGCTTAAATTTTCGCAAGCATTCAGTACTACTATAAAGGGGGGGGGGGAGATAAATCAAAATTCGCATGTAAAATTTATGGAAAAACTACATTCTCAAAACAAAAGAATGTGTGGGCCAAATTCTCCTGTTGCTACGTCACTGTAATAATTATATTGTTTATAGAATCGCCTTATATTTGTCGATTACTGACGCACGTGTTCTGTGACATAGTCTTATTTAAAAATACATGATAGCTAGTCATTGGTTACTATTTTCATCATTAAATCGTGGAACTGGTGTTGAAGTATTAGAACGCGATTTTCACACATAAGGAGAACTTTCTTTTCCTGCATTTACACTTTAACCATCCCACTCACCGTCGGTCACTTAGCATTTAGTGGCATGTGCACAAAACACTGCTTAATGACTATATCCGAATCATGCGCGGATCTAGAGTGAAGGTCCGGACACCCCCTCCCCTCTGGAATTAAAGTTGCATGAAATTTGTGCGCAGTAATGCGGACTAAACCAAAACACAATATTATCGTTTGTATAAAACTGGAATGATTGTTTGATATCCTCCTTTTCCCAATGTACATAATTACCGGTGATTAAGGTAAACATTCTAACCAAGCAGTATTCTTGGGCTTTTTTCAATTTCAATTTCACTAGAAATCTTTGTGGAAATAATGTAAGTTCTCAACAAAGCACAGGAATTTGGATACAGCGCGGTAATAATATATTAATTTTAGAAAGCATGATATTTTGTAGCATTAAAGTTTGAACACTCGATATTTTCTTTGTTTAAACTTCAAATAACTCCAATAGCCGACGTTATAGAAATAAAGTAAAAGTATTGAACAATTGTTCAATGTGTTGTAATCGTACACTACCATTATTTGGAGACTTTAGTGAAATGAAGAATTCAAACATAACTCTCCGAAATTTCGCTGCATTTAGATAGATGAAGTACGTCAGTCGCGTGTCATTTACTACAAAAGAAAATTGCATATTCCCAGATACATGGAAATCGTGCAGCATGCAGAAAGTACCCTGAATAGGTGTCTGACAAATCACACAACGATGGCTGCGAAAAACATGTTCCGGTCATGGTCACGGTCTGATGATATCGTGGCACTTTTGCACGATGATGAATATCTAATATGAATGTAAGATCGAATGAAACTTAATTGGCTGTTTTATAATAATGTAATTATTTACATATTGTTAAGTATAATATTTTCTACAATTTTACGTCCTGTAGTAATTTTCTTGAGATCGATTAGGAGAACAACGTGAACAAAGCATACGATATGTCTCCGAGTAAAACATTACTTAACCGCCGAGTTTCACCTGGAAAAAAAACTATTTGGTAACCAATGCGCATCCCTTTCTCACATCAAAAATCCTTGAAAAAAAGTGCATATCATATTCGACAAAATACGGTACTTTGCTACACGTCGACGTATTCTTCATGATATTCAAGCATAAATATGATGGTTTGATGAGAGAATCAGGAAAAAGTGGCTAGATTTGGTCATAAAATTTTCATTTATTTGTCTCAAATGAACAATTTGCATTTTGATTTAGATTTTCCCCCGGACCCCCACCCTCTTTAAGAGGGGACAAACCCCTCCCGCACTCTTCCCCTCGTCGCAACGCGACTCGACCGTCTACTGTCATATCTCCAACGAAATCGGCATGTATCAAAAGGTAGAAGGGGGGGGGGGGGTCAAAATATACGATCCTCTCCCATGTGGACTTTGGACGTGGTTTGAGACAATGCATATGATTTATGATTCAAACTTTTTTCCTTTGCGTAAATATTAATGCATTGAAAGATTTGTTATATAAAGATAATTGTCAGGAGCCTGTATATTTTTTTTCAAATAAAGAGTGTAATTAATAGATGCAAGTGCATATGCTGAAACATTGAATATAATACCGACAAGATTATTTTTTGTTAGGATTTTCATGGTGTCAGTGTCAACTCTTGTGTAGAACTTATCACATTGTTTGTAAATCTTATCACATTTATAAGGTTCACATTCGGTCCCATTGTCATATGTTGAATTTTAAAAAGCTTTTCAAGTTCGATTTATAATATTTCTTTTCACATATATTCTGAATGAATTTCATGTTCTTTTTACTACATGTACAATCCAATGTAGCATTGGTTAGTGTGTGTTCCTTCGCTGAAAACATTTAGTGCGCTCGAAAAAAAAAACGAACAAAGTGTACATATACACACAAGAATAATAACATAAGGTAACCACGCGCTACGTACATATATGATATTCATTTAATTTAGATTAAAACAATGCAAATTGGATGCAAATGTAAATACAATGTTAAAATTGAATGAATATATATGGGTTGCTCTACCATTCTTAGATACAATTACAGCAGTCGTCCTTCAAATCACAGCATCCACCGCATCGAGTCATCTACAATTGATTAAAACTTTCGGAAAAAATAAATTAAACTTTTCAAATAAAAATCATAGTGAACATTTGTTTAATAAAACTTTGAGCATATGGCGACATCAATTTGATTATTTTCATATTGAGTTCATGACATATCTTTCTTGTTCATGACGTCGCATAAAGTAACGTCAAAATGGCACGTTATCGTAAACTATACTGTATTTACATATGTATTATACATAAGTAAAGTTTTTTACGAAGACATCATAACCATTTTATGGAAGTATACACCATATGAAAGAATTTTGAGGAATATCATTTAATTTGGACGCGGGGCCAAATTTGGCCCCAAACGTACTTTGTCCTTTAAGCTTTGCATTTCACAAAAATCTGGTGTCATTATGTGAAAGCTTTATGTTATAACGCAAAAGTTTCAAGTTATCGTATGAAAGTTTTGTATTATTACTCAAAAATCCATATTTTTTCTTCTTTAAAAAGTGAGCTTGACAGGCTTTTGTAGTTAGTAAATGTTGTTGGTTTTCCTTGATAGTAAGCATCGTATGAAGTAATTTTGTGACATGAAAGCCAAAATTGAGTTCTGGTACTATGTCACCTAATGGCAATGTTTTCATGAACATGTTAAAACTATATATCATATAATAACAATGTTTTCATGAACATGTTAAAACTATTTGTCACCTAATGACAATGTTTCATGAACATGTTAAAACTAATTGTCACCTAATGACAATGTTTTCATGAACATGTTAAAACTACCGTATAGCGGGTTTTTTCCGCGGGTCTAAAATTTGGCGATTTGCTGGTTCAAAGATATGCTAATAATTTTAGCGGAATAAATTTTGGCGGACAGGGAAGAGTTGTCTCTCTTTCAAATACTGAAGTCGCAATTGGGTG
Source organism: Ostrea edulis (assembly GCF_947568905.1). Classification (NCBI taxonomy): domain Eukaryota; kingdom Metazoa; phylum Mollusca; class Bivalvia; order Ostreida; family Ostreidae; genus Ostrea; species Ostrea edulis. Next base: position 92,548,971 of record NC_079165.1, on the reverse strand, counting down.
CATATATGGCAAGTGAATTTTTGGCAGCAAGCTATCCAACCGCTAAGATAAGCCAATAAATATAAGCCCGCTGAAAAAAGACCAAGGCACAGGCAATTATATTGCTTAAATTAGATTTGTTAAGAGTACTTTTTAATTATAGTAAATTTGAACCTGATTGCCTATGAGCCAAGGTGACTCAGGTAAGTGAAGTGGCCCATGGGCCTCTTGTTAAATATCACCTAATAACAATGTTTTCATGAACTATATGTCACTCAATGGCAATGTTTTCATGAACATGTTAAAACCATATGCCACCTGATAATAATGTTGAGGTTGCTAAAATTGAATATCGCTAATATTTATTCCATATCGGAGGTAATAGCTATCTTTCTTGGAATTATAAAGTGGCTAAAATTAGCTCTCGCTATATATACCCTTAATTCATGGAGATACCGCTAGATGTGTGGCTCTGGAGATACCGCTAGATGTGTGGCTCTGGAGATACTGCTAGATGTGTGGCTCTGGAGATACCGCTAGATGTGTGGCTAGAAATAAACCCAGCAGATTGGATAACCAAAGTGGACTGTATAAGGGAGCTCTGGGTCTGCTCTAAAGCTGACTGAGAGCTGAGAGGATGGAGCCACGGTGTAAAATTGGCTCTGGTCATAACTGGATATGAATTTATCTAAATAATGAAGTAAAATTATGCCATATGCCTATGCTTACACTTAGCTGAAGTTTTTATCCACATTCAGGGAAACAGCTACTACTCCAGGCAGCAGTGGAAATTCACATTTCACCGCGACTTCTCGGGGAATAACATCAGCTGTGTTGTTAGTGGCACCAACAACAGGACTGTCACCAGAAGCAACAAGTTTGGAGACATCAAGTGTAAGTAGAAGCATGATATTTGGAGAGTTGTAATTCAAGCATGACCTGCCGGCGTAGATAATTCAAGCATGAACTGCTGGCGCAGATAATTCAAGCATGACCTGCAGGTGCAGATAATTCAAGCATGAACTGCCGGCACAGATAATTCAAGCATGAACTGCCGGCACAGATAATTCAAGCATGAACTGCCGGCGCAGATAATACGAAACTTTCGGAATGTGCCAGAACGACTGATTATATTTGACTTTTATACACCACCGTCATGTGATAATAACCAATTGTAGGGCAAAGTTTACATCGATGCAAATGGTGTTGCGCTAGCAGACGGTCCGTAAAGAGCTATGTGCAGTCCCACGATGACGATCCAGGTCACTATTGGTGCTTAGTACCTGGGTGTAAAATAGATGGAAGGGAAAAGGTCATTTAGACGCGTATCATTGGATTGAAGGCGTGAAGATTTACCGATATCCTCAAAATACTCCCTAGATTTACTTCCCTTGCCAACTCGCGCAATTTAATCAAATGCATTTTCCTATAAATGGTTGTAGTGATTCCATTCTTTCAAAGATAGCAATTAAAGGCAGGAATTTGATAGCAAATTGAAGTATTCCATGCTTGTTTACTTAGTTGTTATTGTAATCCGGAAGTGACATGCCCTACAAATTACGTTCAACGCGCGATAAAAGTCGGGAGTGGATCCGTATCTCGAAAGTCCCATATTCAAGCATGAACTACCAGTGCAGATAATTCAAGCATGAACTGCCAGCGCAAATAATTCAAGCATGAACTGCCAGCGCAGATAATTAAGCATGAACTGCCAGCAAAAATACTGTAAACGTAGTACATGTACGTTCGACTGTGTATTGACATAGTTAGTACATGTACTTTAGGCTGTGTATTAACTTAGCACATGTACATGTACTTTCAGCTGTGTATTAACGTAGTACATGTATTTTCAGCTG
>NC_079165.1:92477136-92542136 GCF_947568905.1 Ostrea edulis | reverse complement strand
AAAGAGTCCATAAATCCCATCTTGTAACGATGGGATTATGTATTTGTTAAAAATGCCTTTTTAAAGGACACATCGCATGTTTCTAAACTTTTAAATTTTTTTAGCAAAATTAATTCATTTCATGCCTAAAACTATTTTACATGTGTTTTAAATGAAACAGTTTGCGTAGTTTTCGAGTTTCAAAGCGATTAAATTCAAATCTTGCAATATGCATATTTTCTTCGATATTTTATGCGCCATTATCTGTGACGTCATATGCGACTTCAAGCAAGAAGATTTGAAAACAGATGTTGGCCATTTCATAAACTGATTGAATTTAATGGACAAAATAGCCAATTATCACATTAACGGCTTGTAAATAACACTGCATTAGGGTGTTTTGTGCTGTTTAAGGGTGTACTTGCTGTCAGTAGAGAGGATTTGGACTGTGGTTTTTTTTTCAATTTTCGAAGGAAGGAATGAGGGACAAGACGTGAATATTTTTTGTCGACACAACAACTTTGCCATAAAAAAACAGTAGAATTTGTCCCTGTACTTTTTCAAACAAGTACTTGGACAAAGACGTAGATAAACTGGGAGAAAATGGTTCACTGTTACATGTAGGGCTACGGCATATGCTTTCCGTTCTGCTCTCAAATTCAATACACACTCACACCAACTGACCTTCACCTTGTAACAACATATAGGCAGAACTTGTGCTTGCAGTTTCCAGCAACTGGTAGTTTTAAAAAAGAAATTTAAAGATAAAAGATACCTGAACTTTCAATTATAAATAATAAAATATGATATTTCCCAACATTGAATTGAATTATAATACTTTCATTCTTTTAAAGGAACACATACGTAACAAAAACAGCAGGCCGCACTCCCACTTCCTAAGTAACAACGTGTAGATTAAAAAAATAATGATTTATAAAATTGCTTGAATAAAATAATTTAAAAGTTTTGTAATTATGCCCCCAAGATCGAAGATCGGGGGGCATATTGTTTTTGTCCTGTCTGTCATTCTGTCTGAAACTTTAACCTTGCTAATAACTTTTGAACAGTAAGTGATAGTGCTTTGATATTTCACATGAGTATTCCTTGTGACAAGACCTTTCCGTGGGTACCAACATTTTTGACACCTTGACCTTGGAGTTTGACCTACTTTTTCAAAACTTTAACCTTGCTAATAACTTTTGAACAGTAAGAGATAGAGCTTTGATATTTCACATGAGTATTCCTTGTGACAAGACCTTTCCGTGGGTACCAACATTTTTTACCCTTGACCTTGGAGTTTGACGTACTTTTTGAAAACTTTAACCTTGCTTATACCTTTTGAACAGTAAGTGATAGAGCTTAGTATTCCTTGTTACAAGATCTTTCCGTTGGTATTGAACCTTTTGACCTTGACATTTGACCTACTTTAAATTTTTTTTTTACATTGGTCATAACTTCTAAATGGTAAATATTAGACCTTTCATATTGTACATGAGCATTTCTTTTGACAAGATCTTTCTACTGGTACCAAGATATTTGCCCTTGTGACCTTGGCCATCTTCGAAATTGGCCATTATCGGGGGCATTTGTGTTTCACAAACACATCTTGTTTTCACTATAAATTTGATCATTTTTATATATCTATTTTTTCGAAATGCACCCATGACAGTAGGCCTAGTTGTCAATGATACGTAATCGTATCATAATTTAAGCCTAGGCAGGGGCAGATCAGGAATTGCGGTTACGGGGGGCGCCACTTTATGAGGCAGGGGATCTGTGGACCGCCTTGAGGTCCCCAGTGGGTCGAGAGGGCAGAGCCCTAGTGGGGGCCCAGGGGGGCAAAGCCCCTGGAAGCTTACATGGCTTGAAATATCCTTCCTATTTAGTCTTTTGCACTATTTTCTATCATTTCTAATAAGGTGAAATTACTAAAATGACTCAAATTTTAAAGGGTTTTGAAGCAAATTAAGTTCTCCCAATAAAGTAATGCAAGAAATCAAAAGATTTTGTCATTTATTTCTCCGGGAGTGGAAGAAGTCATTGCTTCTTTTATTGTTTAGTACATTTTTCTAAATAAGATACCCCGATTTACCTTAAATTTTAAGGGGGGGGGCGCCGGCTGAGCTGCCCCCCCCCCCCCCCCCCCCCTCCTCCTTAAATCCACCACTGCTAGGCCTATATAAATTTTAATAATAACTGCACTGTTTATTTTAGAAAAGCAACAGCGCTAATTACAGTTGTTTAAAGAAATGGCATTACCAAATAGTGTTTAGATAGCGATCCCATGTAAACATTATTTACTCGCAAATGCAGATTTCACTCGCTTTCTTCGCTACATTTGGGTCGCTATTTGTATGCACTGGTGGCTAAAAGATATAAGACTCGGGAAATTTGTCAACATCGAAATAAATGTTATCTATGGTAAATAAATTAGGCCCCTAAAACCAGAGTTTTTAAAAATATCTAACACTACTTTTACAACAATTTGATCGATGAAGGTCGTATATGACGTTACTGTACCACTTGACTACCTATCTAATTAACTAAGCTTTTTGAAATCAGGGCTTAGATTTCAGTCCATATTGTAGCTAATTATCGCAATATTTCAGCGAACGAACTATTACAATTAATTTCTATAAGCATAAGGAAGACAAAATGCATATAATTCTGTATACTTTGAAAACACGAGATGTGTCCTCTAAGTTAGATATCCCAGCGAATTTGCAGTCGCATCTAGTACAGCTGATTTTGAAGTCTATTGTTTTAGTTTTTAGCTCACCTGAACCGAAGGTTCAAGTGAGCTTTTCTGATCACATTTTGTTCGTCGTCTGTCTGTAAACTTTTCACATTTTTGACTTCTTCTCAAAAACCACTGGGTCAATTTCAACCAAAGTTAGCACAAAGCATCCTTATGTAAAGGGAATTCTAAATTGTTAAAATAAAGGGCCAGGCCACCTTCCAAGGGGAGATAATCAAGAAAAGGTAAAAATAGGGTAAGGTCATTAAAAAATCTTCTTCTCAAGAGCCACTGGGCCAGAAAAGATTAAATTTATAGATAAGCTTTATTAGGTAGTGCAGATTCTAAATTGTAAAAATCCTGGCCTCCGGGGTTCGGATGGGGCCACAATAGGGGATCAAAGTTTTATATACAAATATATAGGAAAAATCTTTAAAAATCTTCTTCTCAAGAACCACTGAGCCAGAAAAGCTGAGACTTATATGAAAGCTTCCTGATATAGTGCAGATTCTAAATTGTTAAAATCCTGGCCCCCGGGGGTTGGATGGGGCCACAATAAGGGATCAAAGTTTTACATACAAATATATAGGAAAAATCTTATCAAGAACCACTGAGCCAGAAAAGCTGAGATTTACATGAAAGCTTTCTGACATAGTACAGATTCAAGTTTGTTCAAATCATGGCCCCTGGGGGTCAGATGGGGCCACAATAGGGGATCAAAGTTTATACATACAAATATATAGTGACATTCTTTAAAAATCTTCTCAAGAACCACTGAGCCAGAAAAGCTGATATTTACATGAAAGCTTCCTGATATAGTGCAAATTCAATTTTGTTCAAATGATGGCCCCTAGGGGTAGGATTGGACCACAAGGGGGAATCAAAGTTTTACATACAAATATATAGGAAAAATCTTTAAATATCTTCTTCTCAAGAACCATTGAGCCAAAGAAGTTCACATTTACATGAAAGCTTTCTGACATGTGTAGATTCAAGTTTGCAAAAGCTATGGCCTCCAGGGGTAGGTTGGGGCAATGATAAGGCAAATATATATAGAAAGTCTTCTGATATGGACCAAGGTGACTCAGGTGAGTGATGTGGCCCATGGGCCTCTTGTCTCTTGATTCCGTTTTGTATATTTGACTTTAGGCATATTTCTGGTTTAAGCCTGATGGATGTGTGGTTTTATAAATAGGTATAAAAGCCTCCTGTTTAAACGAGCGTCATGATCGAAATATCCTGTATGGAATGTGATTGTGATGTATTCTATTGTAACGTGTATTTTTGTGACGTGTCGGGAAATTAATTTCTGTGGTGGAATGTTTATAGGTGAATCTGATTGTTTGATAGAATTCGTTTAGACGAGACATGAAGGAACGTAGGTCCTCGCAGCTGTTCATTATAAGTGTGAATTTATTATAAGGGTGTTCCTTGTAAGTGTGAATTCGTTATAAGGCTGTTTGTTATAAGTGTGAATTCATTATAAGGATGTTTCATTATCAGTGTGAATTCATTATAAGGATGTTTCATTATCAGTGTGAATTCATTATAAGGATGTTTCATTATCAGTGTGAATTCATTATAAGGCTGTTCGTTATAAGTGTGAATCCATTATAAGGATGTTTCATTATCAGTGTGAATTCATTATAAGGATGTTTCATTATCAGTGTGAATTCATTATAAGGATGTTCGTTATAAGTGTGAATTCATTATAAGGATGTTTCATTATCAGTGTGAATTCATTATAAGGTTGTTTCATTATCAGTGTGAATTCATTATAAGGATGTTTCATTATCAGTGTGAATTGATTATAAGGATGTTCATTATCAGTGTGAATTCATTATAAGGATGTTTTGTATAAGTGTGAATCCATTATAAGGCTGTTTGTTATAAGTGTGAATTGATTATAAGGATGTTTCATTATCAGTGTGAATTCATTATAAGGATGTTTCATTATCAGTGTGAATCCATTATAAGGATGTTTCATTATCAGTGTGAATTCATTATAAGGTTGTTTCATTATCAGTGTGAATTGATTATAAGGATGTTTCATTATCAGTGTGAATTCATTATAAGGATGTTCATTATCAGTGTGAATTCATTATAAGGATGTTTCATTATCAGTGTGAATTCATTATAAGGATGTTTCATTATCAGTGTGAATTGATTATAAGGATGTTTCATTATCAGTGTGAATTCATTATAAGGCTGTTCGTTATAAGTGTGAATTCATTATAAGGTTGTTTCATTATCAGTGTGAATTCATTATAAGGATGTTTCATTATCAGTGTGAATTCATTATAAGGATGTTTCATTATCAGTGTGAATTCATTATAAGGTTTCATTATCAGTGTGAATTCATTATAAGGATGTTTCATTATCAGTGTGAATTGATTATAAGGATGTTTCATTATCAGTGTGAATCCATTATAAGGATGTTTCATTATCAGTGTGAATTGATTATAAGGATGTTTCATTATCAGTGTGAATTCATTATAAGGCTGTTTCATTATCAGTGTGAATTCATTATAAGGCTGTTCGTTATAAGTGTGAATTCATTATAAGGCTGTTTCATTATCAGTGTGAATTCATTATAAGGATGTTTCATTATCAGTGTGAATTCATTATAAGGATGTTTCATTATCAGTGTGAATTCATTATAAGGTTGTTCATTATATGCATTTTACTGTACATATATCTCAGAAATGTAAAAGTCTGACATCACGGTCTTATTTTACAGATGGACCAAATCTGTATGTTACTCCTACACTGTCCTATGAAGAGGGGGCAAACATCACAATTACTGGCTCAGTGTCCGCCAACCCTGCCGCCAATGTGACCTGGAGGAAAGAAGGAAATGGCACTGTTCTGTCGACAGACCGAGTTTTGGTTTTGAAGGAGATCAGCAGAGAACAGGCGGGGGTATATGTGTTGGAAGCCACTAGTATGAGACAGAGAGAGGGCAGTGCTGCAGAGGAAGTGACAAGAAATGTGACGACCAAATTAGAAGTCAAGTGTAAGTTGTCGAAGGTTAGGCACGTGTATCCGTTTATTACATCTCACAACTGTCAAGTCAAGTGTAAGTTGTCAAAGGTTAGGCACATGTATCTGTTTATTACATCTCACAACTGTCAAGAACTACATGTAGGTAATGGGAAATTGGTACAGTAATTTTATGCTTTTATATTAATGGATTCTCTCACAACTGTCAAGAACTACATGTATGTAATGGGAAATTGGTACAGTAATTTTATGCTTTTATATTAATGGATTCTCCCCCCCCCCCCCCCCCCCCCCCCCCCCCCAGGGTTTCCTAACCCAACCTCCAGAACATATATGTAAATACAGTCTTGAATCCTGTGAAGGAGATTAGCCACCAAAATGCTGGAAAGTTGGGGGGGGGGGGGGGAATCATTTATTACCCTTCTGGAGTAAATCTTTGATGGTGAATTAACTTAAATTTTACTTTTAAAAGATGTGAAATGAAAGGTTTTATTAACTTGAAATGAAAACTGTGTGGACCATGTAATCACATGCCAAAGTTTGAGTTGTTGTATTTATTAGATGGACCTGGATCCTCATCTCGTCTCAGTCCCAATGTGACACTGCTGGAAGTGGACGCGGGGGATCCTGTTCCTCCTATAAGCTGTTCTGCAGACTGTGTTCCGGCCTGTGACTTTAGTTGGAAGCAGACATACAGAAACACAGAGCGAACGAGATCTGGACACCTCCTGAACCTCGGAAATGCCACGTCAGCAGTCGTCGGAATTCACACCTGCAAGGCCTCGAACTACATTTCCGGGAAGCAGTATTCCGGATCTGTGACGTTTGAATTACGTGTGAAATGTGAGTGCTGTGGGATCATATCTTGACACAAGTTCAGTAATAATTTCCTCCATTTTATGGATGCTATATAATTTTGTGAATGCATTGCATTGAGTGATGTTATGTTGTCCATAAGTGCACCTAGTAATTGCATGTGGTTACAAAAAGTCTAGATAGGTTGTGGAGTTTGGTATCATTATATCGGGTATTATGCCATAAATTTAGAAACCATCAAGGGGGTATTCACTCAAAAAAAAATTTTAAACCTTGCACCAAAATATTGTCATAAACAGCATTTTTGCAATGTCTGACATGCAAACAGAAAGTGTGAAGTTTTGATTTTTAATTGCTGAGATAGATGAAAATGTTTCATTTAGTATTTTCAGAGTTATCATTACATAACCTAAAGGAAATATTATTGGGGTGAAATTTTTAGCTGATGTTACTGTAAATGTATGCCATTTGGCAGGCTATTCTCTTTAGTGCCTTTGATGGAAGAAACTGTACACATTCACCTTAAATCAAGTACACTGCAAGATGATTATTGCTATGGGTCAACTTATAAACTTTTAATCCTATCCAAGCTAAACAAGCAAAAACTTACAAAATGCAGTACACACCATATATTATACAGTTACAGTGATTTATTGAATTCAATTCAGTACAGAGAGACCAGACATAGCACGTGGCTGTGTTTAAGGTAGCTCACTACACCAAGGCTTATACGCTTTATGGCACTACGTCACAAGATGGTGATTTAACTGTTTTGTGAAATTATTTGCATAGATCATTTGTTTGTCTTTCATCATAGCTCAGTGATTAAAGCATCGGGTTGGTGAAACGCAAATCCCAAGCTCAAATTTGCCAGTCTTTTGTTCGTATGTATTGAAATAAATTTTTGAAAATCATTCAAAATTGCATTTTTTCTGCCTTTTTGACATATGTACCTATTGCATATCATCATATCTTGCATGATGAAATCATTTTGTGCCAATTTGAAGGACTCTGCAGGTGTAGTGAGCCACCTTTTAAAGAGGCAATAACTGAAGAGGTTGTTTTATATCTAATAATGCTATTGCTGTGCAATGAATTTTAAACATGAGAAACAAAAGGTACATAACATATTCAGTACACTACATTGTTTTTTCCAGATGCACCAGAAAGCCAGTCTCTTTCTATAAACGGTCACACAGGGAACCCGTTCTCTGAGGGGAACCCCATCACTGTGACCACTAAATTCAGAGCCTATCCCGTTGCCGAGGTTACATGGGGCATAAAAAATAATCGATTCACCAACCAGTTTATGCCATTAGGTTAGTCATTGAATGATAGAATCTCTGAGCAATATCTTTTAGATGCAGTGATTATTTATACACACCCCCCCCCCCCCCCCGAACGAAGTTCAGGGGGTATATAGGAATCTGTCTGTCCGTCTGTCTGTGCAGATTCGTGTCCGGGCCATAATTTCTTTGTTTTTTGACATAGGCATACCATATTTGGCACACAGGTGGATCACCATGAGATGATGTGTCAAGTATCTTCATGACCTCTCTATGACCTTGACCTCAAGGTCAAAATTAAAGGTTCAAGTGAGCTTTTCTGATCGCTTTTTGTCCGTCGTCTGTCCGTCCGTCTGTCTGTTAAACTTTTCACATTTTCGACTTCTTCTCCAGAACCACTGGGCCAATTTCAACCAAACATGGCCAAAAGCATCCTTGGGTGAAGGGCTTTCAAGTTTGTTCAAATGAAGGGCCATGTCCCTTTCAAAGGGGAGATAATCACAAAAATGCAAAAATAGGGTGGGGTCATTTAAAAATCTTCTTCTCAAGAACCACTGGGCCAGAAGAGCTGAAATTTACCTGAAAGCTTCCTGACATATTGCAGATTCAAGTTTGTTCAAATCATGGGCCCCGGGGGTTGGATGGGGCCACAATAGGGGATCAAAGTTTTACATACAAATATATAGGAAAAAACTTTTAAAATCTTCTTCTCAAGAACCACTAAGCCAGAAAAGCTGAGATTTACATGAAAGCTTCCTGACATAATGCAGATTCAAGTTTGTTCAAATCGGATAGGATGGGGCCCCAAGGGGGGGGATCAAAGTTTTACATACAAATATATAGGGAAAAACTTTAAAAATCTTCTTCTCAAGAACCACTAAGCCAGAAAAGCTGAGATTTACATGAAAGCTTCCTGACATAATGCAGATTCAAGTTTCTTCAAATCATGGGCCCCAGGGGTTGGATGGGGCCACAATAGGGGATCAAAGTTTTACATACAAATATATAGGAAATATCTTTAAAAATCTTCTTCTCAAGAACCACTGAGGCAGAAAAGCTGATTTTTACATGAAAACTTTCTGACATAGTGCAGATTCAAGTTTGTTCAAATCCTGGCCCCCGGGGGTAGGATGGGGCCACAAGGGGGGATCAAAGTTTTACATACAAATATATAGGAAAAAACTTTTAAAATCTTCTTCTCAAGAACCACTAAGCCAGAAAAGCTGAGATTTACATGAAAGCTTCCTGACATAATGCAGATTCAAGTTTCTTCTAATCATGGGCTCCGGGGGTTGGATGCCCGGGGCCACAAGGGGGATCAAAGTTTTACATACAAATATATAGTTAAAATCTTTTTCTCAAGATCCACTGAGCCAGAAAAGCTGATTTTTACATGAAAACTTTCTGACATAGTGCAGATTCAAGTTTGTTCAAATCATGGCCCCCAGGGGTAGGATGGGGCCACAAGGGGGGATCAAAGTTTTACATACAAATATATAGTTAAAATCTTTTTCTCAATAACCACTGAGTCAGAAAAGCTGATATTTACAAGAAAACTTTCTGACATAGTGCAGATTCAAGTTTGTTCAAATCATGGCCCCCGGGGGATAGGATGGGGCCACAAGTGGGGGGGGGGGATCAAAGTTTTACATACAAATATAGGAAAAAGCTTTAAAAATCTTCTTCTCAAGAACCATTGGGCCAAAGAAGTTGACATTTACATGAAAGCTTTCTGACATAGTGTAGATTCAAGTTTGCAAAGGGTAGTTTGGGCCATAATAGGTACTAAGGTTTTACATGCAAATATATATGGAAAGTCTTCAGATATAGGCCAAGGTGACTCAGGTGAGCGATGTGGCCCATGGGCCTCTTGTTTACAATGGATTCATGTCCGGACCATAACTTCTTTGTTCTTTGACATAGGCATACCATATTTGGCACACAGGTGGATCACCATCAGATGATGTGTCAAGTACCTTCATGACCTCCATATGTCCTTGACCCTTGACCTCAAGGTCAAAATTAAAGGTTTTTTACAATGGATTTGTGTCCGGGCCATAACTTCTTTGTTCTTTGACATAGGCATACCATATATGACACATGAGTGTATCACCATGAGACGATGTGTCAAGTACTTTCATGACCTCCATATGACCTTAACCTCAAGGTCAAAATTAAAGGTTTTACAATGGATTTGTGTCAGGGCCATGACTTCTTTGTTCTTTGACATAGGCATACCATATTTGACACATGAGTGTATCACCATGAGATGATGTTTCAGGTACCTTCATGACCTCTATATGACCTTGAACTTTGACCTCAAGGTCAAAATTGATTATAGGGTTTTGAGATAGTCCTACCATAAGTCATGGGTGTATCACCATGAGACTATGTGTCATGTACATTCATGACCTCTTAATGACCTTACCTTGGATCTCAAGGTCAAAATTATAGGTTTATACCATGGATTTGTGTTCCGACTATATCTTCCATTTCCTTCTACAAAGGCATACCATATTTTTACACTCAGAAAAGAGGTAATTTATACCTATTAAGGGGTAATTGGGGGGTATTCTTAGTGAACATTGCTCACAGTACCTTTTGTTTGGTGCTAAAATACCAATGATATTAGGTGGCTTCCTCTCGCAAAAATCAGCAATTTTTTACCAATTAGAAAACCTTTTTTTTTTTTTAAATTTGAAATCAAGAAAATCGTAAATACGAGTTACAAATACATGAATAGAATGTGAAACTCGTACTCGTCGTAAAAAAACTAGTTTTGGTAAAAATAATAGAATCATGAGAATATATTCATCATTGCAAGTGTTTTTGACTCCCATTTAAAAATGTCACACAATTCAAAGTACTATTCAGCACAGCAATTTAAATCAAATAGACGTGACACCATTTACCAATGCAAGTACGATATCATCACAGCAACTTGAACAACCAGGATCATCAAGTATGATTGATTTCAATTTCACAGTAACTTAAGCAAGCAGGGCTACACAAAGATGAATTCATTAACATACATGTAGCTATTAACTATCACATTTTAGAACCATTTTGTGCACAGACATATGAAAGTCAGTGCTCGTGGCTATACTATTCACAGTAAGAAATGAAAGTCAGTGCTCGTGGCTATACTATTCACAGTAAGAAATGAAAGTCAGTGCTCGTGGCTATACTATTCACATACATGCCAACTTTCCCGATTTGTGCAGGATTTTCCCAATTTGAAGCAGTTGAAAAGGCAAATCCCAATATGCTGATCGGGATTGCAAAAATACCCCGAAATCCCGATTTTCTAAAAATATCTCCCATTTTACGACAACAAACCCCCATTTCCAACCGGAATTTGAAATCCCGCGTCATTTCTGAATTGGCCAATCAGAAATCGGGACAATAGTCAGCCATTGCTGTTTACCTGTGTCGTATGGTATCGGAGTGATGTAATTTACTTGGTCAGCCCGTGTCGGGGTGCCTATTGGACAGTGCGAAGCATGTTTTGATAGTAATTAATCGGGAAGACGGATTTCAAATTGACATATCCTTTACACAAACGTGAATGGCAATGATAATAGTGTCACCACCAAACAATCGGACATTCCCAATTTTTGCCTCTCGCTGACAGCATCCAAAATATGCAATATTAAAGGTACGTAAAATATATGTTTTTCCAACTATGATAATATAGGCTACCCGAATCTATCTGTCTATAGCGATGTATTACATAGTCTATATAGTGTAATATTCAATAGACTTTGTGATGCGTAATTTGCACAAGTCTGTACTGAATTTTATATTAGCAAGTAGCCTTTAATATTTTACAAGTAAAAACGTATATTTTGATGTGTTTTTTCTTGGTAATTATTTCAGATGTCATGGGTGCAAAGGTTTTGTTCGCAAACTTCATAGCAGGGCAGATCACTCCTTTTCTGGTTGCAATGCAGATTGTTCCACCAGACTCTGCAAGCCCATGAAATTGTTTACAGACAAGCAAGATCGCCTTTGTAGTCGTACCTAAATGCATGTGCTTTAATTTAAATTTTGATATATAGACCAGCCAATGTGTATATGGTGTAAAAGGATGCAACTTTAAGTATTATTTGATAATATGTATGTGATTTGTTGGAGAGGATTTTTTGCTGAATAGATGATTTTAATAAAATACTTATCTATATCTTTCAAAGTTTTTTTTTTATATATAGTTTTTTTTTAAAGTTAATGGTCAAACACACTTGATGTATGATACATGTATCATGATTAGATTGATATTTTATTTGAAAAGACAAATATTTATTTTCATGGTAAAATGTTGTGAATTTTGAGCATTAAAAAGGTTGTCGCGCGCAAAATCCCCCATGGGGATTTTCAAAAGTTGGCATGTATGTATTCACAGTAAGAAATGAAAGTCAGTGCTCGTGGCTATACTATTCACAGTGAGAAATGAAAGTCAGTGCTCATGGCTATACTATTCACAGTAAGAAATGAAAGTCAGTGCTCGTGGCTATACTATTCACAGTAAGAAATGGATTTCTTTGCAAATATTGTGACAGTTTTGGCATGTTGTTTCCTTTGAAGTTGACCTTGGTGCTTGGGACATTTATCCCACCAGAACACTTGAAACACACAATAATAGTAAAACTCACAGCTGTAGAGAGGTTTATGAATGTCAGAAAGAAAGCACATTTTTAAGAAAGAAATGCAGGACAACATAATCTAAAGGGAGAGAACTCGTCTGTTTTACAACAAAATATTTATGATAGCAGGTTGGTAAGGAGAATGCAAAAATATTCTCCTCAAGGAAAACTGATATCCTTACTAATGGTGTAGTACATATACCCATTCAGATCTTCCACATTTAACTGGTTCCTGTAAAAAACAAATAACAGAATGTGTCCATCACATGTATTTAAAGTTTATAATGCAGTGTAAAGACATTTTTGAATAATGGCTAAAGACCTACTGAAGATTCTCATATCGCCAACTGTTACTGGTGTACAAATGGTTCACTAATTAGAAATTGTATTAGATTCATCTACATATATTGGAAAATCATCATTTTATTGTACATGTATTTCAGAGCTGCTTGTTCAGACAGAAGGTTAATTTAATAGTTGTATTTTTTGTGCATAAATTGATTTATGTGACAGTAAATTTGTTACTTTTGAAACTGGTTTCTGTTTGTTTTGTCAGACTCCCGATACAACACCAATCGATCGGTGGACTGTTCTTATGACTGTGACATCACAGAAGTCCTCTCGCTACAGAGTCCCCTGTGTACAGACACCGGAAATATGTTCTCAGTGTATGCTGGGAATGAAGTTGGGAATTCCACGATAGAAACCACACGCAATACCATCACCGTGTCGTGTAAGTTAATCTTATCAAGTTCAGAAAGGTGAAACACGACAGTCATTGATTGATGTAAAACTGAGTTAGCTGTGGTAAGAAGGTTTAGGATCATATGCATTTTCTTTGACAAATTTTTTCAAGTTTTGAATTCGTGCTAAAGACTTATTTGTAAATATGTACTGTAGATTGCTGAATATAAACAAAGAATTCATAATAGCTTAATTCAGGGGGAAATGCCTCTCGTGAAATGAAATTACTCACTCATATTTTTATATTTCTGTAATATGTGTAAGACCTTGTGGTCAGCTGTCCACTCATGCAGGCCGGTGGTAAATGAGGGTGTAGGCACCAAGCGGCAAGGGGTCTAGGGACCGCTTAAGGTCTCCAGCGGGTCCAGGGAAGTGCCCTGGTAAGGGTCATGGGAGGGGGGGGGTCGAATCCCATCTGTAGAAAACGGATTTAAGCATTCTGAAATGCCATAAGATGGCGGTTTTATCTTCATATTGATTCAGACTTGAGGGAACGTCTTAATCTCCTGATTTTTGCTTAATAAAAAATTTCAAACAAAAATCAAGATTAAAGCCAGGGTACAGAAAATTTTGAATATGCATGAACAATAATTGATGTTCTCACGGTTTGACATCTACAAGTTGTTTTGCGTAAGATAAGGAATGTCCGTCATCTATCAAGGTAAAGTTTTTTTATGACTTTTTATAAAAGAACATGAAGACTTTCACCATCTCTCTGTAGGTACACCTCGTCTGGCAAACAGCAGCTTGACAAATCAAACCTACAGCACATGTGAGGGGGCACAGCTGAATATGTCCGCCTCATTTATATCAGTACCGGGGATCACCATGACTTGGTTCCGACTGCCGGATACCTCCCGATACGTCCACTACAACCAATATAATGACTACAGAACTGTTTATTACACCACGAACTACCACATACAGGACGTCTACAGGTATATGTTTGGGAGCTACATAGTGGAGGGGAACAACTACAGAGGACCAAAGGCCATAGCCTATATTGAAGTTATCAGGGATTCTAACTGCTCAGGTACCAAGACTGTGATTGGAATATTTACACCCTACACAAACAAAACGGGGGGGCCGGGGGGTTCTAAATGTCATACTATTTGTCCTGGCCATAACTTTGTAAATTAGAGATATAAGAAGCTCTTATTTGGCTGATTGTGATCAGATGGTGTGTTGTGACCTTGAACTAAAGTAATTTTGCCAAGTCAAGGTCATTTTTGAAAAAAAGTTTGAAATATTTGATTTTCTTACCCTTGTCTAATTTACCTTTGGCATTCTGTACCCAATTTTAATTATGTGATTGATGTGTATCAGCAATGCAGTAAAACATGTTTATTTTGGTTAATATGGACATACTCATAAAGAATTCAAGATTATTACGAACTGATATTTATTCCCTATTAGAGAAAGTAAAGAAAATTATACTGGATATAATGAAGTTTGGTGATAAGGAGCGGTTTTTCACTGGCCCTGGAGTTTCACTATAATGTGTTTTACTGTATAATGAAGTTTGGTGATAAGGAGCGGTTTTTCACTGGCCCTGGAGTTTCACTATAATGTGTTTTACTGTATAATGAAGTTTGGTGATAAGGAGCGGTTTTTCACTGGCCCTGAAGTTGCACTATAATGTGTTTTACTGTATAATGAAGTTTCACTATAATGTGTTTTACTGTATAATGAAGTTTGGTTATAATGATTTGTATTTTGCTGGCTCCAGAGGTTTGCTATACAGTCCCTGAAACGTTCTACTTTACCATTTTTCCGTGCGTTCACCATATTGTGCTCTGTTTACAGTTTTGCACTCACCGTGCGTTCACCATTCATAAAGCGTATTCCGTTCATTGTTATTCGGAACACCAAAGTGAAAGGATCGATTTTCATAGCAAGGCAAAAATGAAAAAAGAACGTGTACATAAGAGTGAAATTAAACTTTCTTATTATATCAGAAATTTAATTTATAGAGTACAAATATCAGAATTATCAACTGTGAAAATTCAAGGAAAATTGCAGATCACTCACCAATATCAAATAAGAGAATAAATCATTTTTATTATTACAAGACATAACTATTGTTTGGTTAAAAAGTGGGAGAATTTCTGAATGAGAGAAGAATGTAAGATCTACATTTATGAATTCAACCCTTATACATGTAGCGAAGAACAAGCGCGCTGGTACATGTACAGAAATGAGACAATCTCGGTTGACCTCAACCACTCCACCCCAGTTTCCATGCGATCACCGTTTGCTCTACATGCATTCACCGTTTGCTCTGCGTGCATTCACCGTTCGCTAAGCGTGCATTCACCGTTCGCTAAGCGTGCATTTACCGTTCGCTCTGCGTGCATTCACCATTCGCTCACCGTGTGTTCACCGTTCAAGTGGGAAAGTAGAATGTTTCAAGAACTGTAACTGATAACTGTGTTTTACTGTAATAAGTCAAATGAATGAAACGTAAATACTTCGAGACATGAATGACAAATGCTAAATTGTCTCTGTTTAGGTTCAGCTCCTAACACAATAGACACTACCACCATAGACAGCACAAGCTTACCAGTGAGAAGAAATTCAGCCTCCCCTCAGAAGTCTGACCAGGGGGGAGTGATAGCAGGGGCTGTTATAGGGTCTCTTCTGGTGGTTGCCCTTGTGGTGGTAGGTACCATAGTATATTTGAGGCATCGGAAAAAGCTGAAAGGTCAGTACAGTATTTGGACTGTTTTGCTTTTAGAGATCTAACTTTAGAAAATACTAAGATATTTAATACATGGGGTTTTAACATAAAGGATGCTAAGATTTAAAAACATTCATAAAGACAACTTCGGCACAGTCGTAGGAGATATCAGCAGATGCACATCTCTAACAAACTGTCTAAAAACTGTTTAAATATGAACTGATCTTAAGCCACCTGAGTAACTCAGATGATGTAAAAGAAATTTGTGTCAGCTTATTTTTCTTTATTTAGGAGAAATTGCTGATAGACTTAGTTTAGGTTTTTAATTTTGCTAATCAACATCAGAAAATTCAAATCATTCTATTTTTTTTTTCTTTATTAGATAAGTAAAATAATAAGTGAAAAATATATACATGTACATAAACTATATTATGCATGAAACTTTCTCATTTTATAAACTTTGTTAAAATCTATAAAAGACGTTCTTTTACAACAGAATCAACAGACAACTTACTGTTGATTCCTTCAAATTAAGATCAGACAAGTGTTTTTTTATGGTTTTTCATTCCATTCTCACTCGCATATTTTCTACTTTTGTTTTCATTTTTTCACTCACCGTATAACTCTCTTCATAATTCTGATCATACTCTGTGGTACTTAATTCAGCTCTGCTGGACTTCCAAGCACTGCCTATATTCCACAGTCTTAGTATGCTTTAAGTTATGGCCTTAACTTTTGAGATTGTACTCAAATCCAATTTTTAACACAGTCTTCGACTTGATTAACCTTTATGTTAAGATCCCCAGGAGATCATATGTGATGGTTTGGTGTCTGTTAACAATTTGTCCAAATGAAAGGTGAAGATAACGAACAGTGATCAATCTCATAACTCCTATAAGCAATACAAGATAGATAGTTGGGCAAATTACGGACCCCTGGACACACCAGAGGTGGGATCAGGTGCCTAGGAGGGTAAGCATCCCCTATCGACCGGTCACACCCTCCGTGAGCCCTATATCCTAATCAGGTAAACGGAGTTATCCGTAGTCAAAATCGAATGTGAATCCTCTTTATATGGGTTTTTTGTCAGATTTCAGTCAGACTTACTCACTTAAAGACTCCACAGAAATGCATAATTCTAGTAATGTTGACTTGATTCTGACAAACAATCTGGGGTTTTCTGCTGAAAATGATTAATTTGTAAAATCATTTCAAATTGTTTCTACTTCTACAGCTTATTTTGTCTGATGTTGATTTTGGCCTTTGGGCCTCTTGTTTGTCTGATATCAACCTTTGCAAATAGCAGAATACTATTACATTGTAGGTACACAGTTAGTTAGTGACCTGATACGGAAAAATACATGGTGTGAAAAGAAAACCCATATCAGAACGGGTTTTCTTTTCACACCATGTATTTTTCTGTATGAGGTCACTAACTAATTGTGTAACGAATTTATCACGTTGAAGACCTCTAACTGTATATGTAGGGGTCTAAATCATACAACTTAGTCGGCCCAAATCGCTTCGCCATTTTGTCACGGCTGCAAGTCGAACCCAACAAAAATTACTCGCTCAATGCGGATTTTTCTCGCATGATACATTTTTTTCACAGCGACATGTGACCAAGATCATCTGACCAATCAGATTTCAACAATTTTGTCTGAGGCATGATAAATAGAAATACGTGTATATCATTCTGTGTATGGCTCTCCAGTTTGATGAACAGCATCTGTAGTGTGACCTGAAATTGATTTAATCTTTTTACATAATATCTTCAGTTTTTGTCAGATTTCAATAAAACATTTCTTATAATAGGTTCAGTAAGCGTGTGATGATTTAAAATGCTGAATCAAATACCATATAAGTAGAATTTTTAGGAAGGATTTAATTTTGGCATTATTAGCGAAAGTGATGAGATCAGTAAAATACCCAGTATCACTTATAATTTATTCTATATTTGAGGTGATAGATCTAGTTATAAGTCACTAGAAATACCTCCTGCTAAAAATATATACCCATTTTAATGGAAAAATTGCTTAAATTTGTATCTCGCTAAAAATTCCACTTAATTGATATACATGTACAGTATTTGTGAAAGTGAAATATTGTATGCATGAAGATTACAACGATGCATGATTTATCTATATCTATTTTTAATTATTTTGTCTGATTTCATTGAGATTTTACTTATGTACAGACTATATTAAGACATACTGTGTCTCTGGCTTGACAATATCCACATGGCCATTTCAATCAATGTTACAAGTATGAAGCATTCTTGGGTAAAAAGATTTCAAGTTTAGTCAATTGAATGGCCACCTTTCCTTAAAATGAAAGATCATCAGTGAAAACAAGATGGGACTTTTAAAAACATTCCAAAAAACCAGCAATTCATAATCTTAGCACAATATAAACGTAAGATAGAAATTAGTTCAACTATTGACATATGGGCTCAGGTCATTTGGGGGAGGGGGGGGGGGTTACATTTTATATTAAGAATTAAAAATAATTATGGTAAAGAACAACACTGTCATAGGTTGTGAATTAGGGTGAAAACATCCTCATGTAATATACAGGTAGACTCAAGTTTGTTCATATGGCCAGCATTAGGCAAGAAGAGTTTTACATAGGAATAAGACTGTATGTGAGTGGAGAATAAGTCTGTATGTGAATATGAGTAGGGAATATGTCTGTGAGTGGAGAAATAAGTGTGTATGTAAGTGGAGAGTAAATCCGTATGTGAGTGGAGAAATAAGTCTGTATGTGAGTGGGGAATAAGTCTGTATGTGAGTGGAGAAATAAGTCTGTATGTGAGTGGAGAGTAAATCTGTATGTGAGTGGGGAATAAGTCTGTATGTGAGTGGGGAATAAGTCTGTATGTGAGTGGAGAAATAAGTCTGTATGTGAGTGGGGAATAAGTCTATGTGAGTGGAAAATACGTCTGTATGTGAGTGGAGAATAAGTCTGTATGTGAGTGGTGAATAAGTCTGTATGTGAGTGGGGAATAAGTCTGTATGTGAGTGGAGAAATAAGTCTGTATGTGAGTGGGGAATAAGTCTGTATGTGAGTGGAGAAATAAGTCTGTATGTGAGTGGGGAATAAGTCTGTATGTGAGTGGAGAAATAAGTCTGTATGTGAGTAGGGAATAAGTCTGTATGTGAGTGGAAAATACGTCTGTATGTGAGTGGAGAATAAGTCTGTATGTGAGTGGTGAATAAGTCTGTATGTGAGTGGAGAATAAGTCTGTATGTGTTTGTGAGTGGAGAATAAGTCTGTATGTGTTTGTGAGTGGTGAATACGTCTGTATGTGAGTGGAGAATAGTCTCTATGTGAGTGGAGAATAGTCTGTATGTGAGTGGAGAATAAGTCTGTAAGTGAGTGGAGTGGAGAATAAGTCTGTATGTGAGTGGAGAATAAGTCTGTAAGTGAATGGAGTGGAGAATAAGTCTGTATGTGAGTGGAGAAATTATTGAATGGGACATACTACAGCATACAAAGAAAACAAATATAGGGAAGTTTTTTATTCAGTATCAAATCAAATTGAAAGCATTCCCATGTAGTATAGAGCCAGAACTATTATCCATGTGGTCAGGTCATGGCCATGGATGGGGTATACTGTATACTGGAAAAAATCGTAACAATTTGGTAAATTAACTGAAAGCATCTGCAGTCAGTATTCACAAAATGTATAAAAATCATATTGCTGTCTAAAGATTAGATATATTATTAAGCTCTCAAAAGGTTGAAGTATGTATTAAGCTGAACTTTCCAAATACATCTGTAGTTTTATTTTGTTTTGTAGGAAATATGAAGTTTGAGCAGTTTAACCTTCAGTATGCCCAGAACTCGTGACAGGAGAAATTTACGGTCGCTTGAAGATATTTTCTTTGACCGCCATAAGAAAGGACCTTTTTTTAAATGTATACAACCATATCATTCCTTGTAGGTCACTGATATTTATTTCTTTTCACCTCAGTGATTTTAGTTATACCTGTTAGACTGTAGTATGTAATTTTATTTTAGAATATTCCAGATTAATTGGGTCAATTATAGATTTTAGACTACCGTATTAATAGTGCATGTTGATTATTTAGTTCTGGGGTTGTTGTTATACAATTGTGCAATGGGAAGTATGGAATTTACTTTTACTCTTTCCTTCTTACCTTTCTGGGAAATCCAGTGTTTGAAACATATCATTAATGAGTTTTACAATTTCTATGTATCATTTTGTACTAGAATCATGTCATCCCTCCATTCATAGACAGGTTGATCTTGGGTTAAGGGATTTCCTTAAGTGATTTCCCATTTCACTGAAAGTCGACAGATTTTGTGTAGAGACTTACTGTGGGATGAGGATGACCTCTTGATTTTTTAACATAAGGTCAAAGGTCGAACAAATGACCAATGCTGTAGGAAAAGGGTATATCCTCACATGTAAACTCATTTTAAAATGAGGAAGGCCTATCAGCGTTGAGGTCAAAAGTCAGGTAAACTGGAATTGGAGGTAAAAAATGGCTTTGGATCACAGTTATTCCCCTTTCACCTGGATTCACAAGGAGGCATGACACATCTTCCATGACTTCTTGGATTCGGTCCTATTTCAGTTGTTTATTTTTTACCTGGAGTTGTAAAACTTCACATTTTCCATAAAATGAGCAACTTTCATGTTGATTTTGCTGTCCGTAGGTCAAGCTCATGCCCCATGATGTATAAAATGCGGTTAACTCCCTTTATATATATAAATGTGGTTAACTCCCTGATATATAAATGCGGTTCCCAGACTTTTAATTAACTCCCTTTCTAGCTGGAGTACCAACATAGACTGCCTGAATTGAAAGGTTAAAGGTTAAACTCTTGGAAAAAATATGTAGAAAAATTGTTTCTGAGCTTGTAATTAAAGGCCGTTTACATCAAGAATCTACAAAATTCATGTATAGAATCTCGCATGTGATCAGGATGTAATCTATTGAAGTTCAGGTCAACGATCAAGCTTAGAGGGCTATGATATAGGAACATGGTCTCTGGACTTGAATTCTCTTTACACCTACAGCTGTGAAACTAGGGAGAGTCCAGGTGAAAGATTGTGATCTTCAGCTATGCAATTTATGTTTTTATATACATTGAATGTCGCAGGCTGATGTATGTAGTCTAATCAGGACATTTTTTACTACATTTATCTGTACGCAAGTTTTCTTGCCATCGTCTTTTATTAGAGAATTTTGAAACGGGTAAATTTTGAATGAAGTTGAATGTGTAACTGGGTTAGAATAAGATGTGTGACAGAATATATTGCAATACACAGGTGATCGTTGATCAGTTAAAAAAAACCTCGGAGATAGCAACCAGGGAATTAGAAACCTTGGGATCTTAATCAGGAAAATTTAAGCCCTCGTGAATCACATCCTTATTTTAACGATATTGAAACCTATACAAAATATTTTGCACATTTCTGTGACATCCATTTGTAGTATTGACATATTCACTGTCTGTAATTGTGAGTAGTTTACTGGTATTTAGTATTGACATATTCACTGTCTGTAATTGTGAGTAGTTTACTGGTATTTAGGTCCGATTTTTGTCAGTGCTTAGTTTGTTTAAAATGTTTACGGAATGCTACATGTAGCTACTACAATTTATAATATGGTGCTATAGGACTGTTAAAACTTATCTGTCCAAGTCCAGTTTGTATTTAGTTTATTCCATTTACTACAATATCATGACAATTTCTATATTCAAGCTTGCATGAAAATTGTCTTTATGATAGAATAATCCAACAAATGTTACATATACAAATTAAGGATTTCTTCATATTTTTATAAATTTCTTTGATGCAAAGACACTGGCTATGCAAAACATGTAGTTGTAAAATATGTTGCACATATTAGAATACATGCTTACTGTCTTAACATATAAGTGAGATGTGGGGAAAGCTAAGAGGGTGAGGCTTGCAACCCAATATCAATATTTTAAGGCAGTTCCTATGTATTTTGTTTATCCTGCAGCACAATATCAAATAGAGATTTACCAAAAATTGCTTATCTTATATAGAAGCATATCCTTGGTGGTTGCATCTCTGACGTCACGATGTCAGTTTCAGAAAGCTTGAGTCCGTCGCACTAAAATACACTATATTTCGTCATCAATCGATCACTTTGGTTTATCTTTATTGGGAGTTGCAGGATAGATATATGTTATTCTTTGTATGTATTGTGTTTACATATTGCATGACTGATTGGGTCAATATGTTGAATTATTGTTTTGTATGCATATGAATTCGTGATATATATACTGTCATATTTACACAGATTCTTTGTATTTTTATACAGTGTTTATTAAATTGGATTTTATACATTAGTTACAAAAGTCGTGTTTTATGAAGTAAATTGAGACATTCAGACCTCCACATTTTATGTCTCGGGGTAATTTCGTGGGTCAATACGATGATTTAGTAACCTGAGAAGTACAGCAATGGCCAGGACAAGATTGCGAGGTAGATATTGTTGCATCGTCGGAAACCCACGGTTGATTACGCTTCGTCCCTCCCTCCATCATGATGGAGAGAGGGACGAAGCGTAATCAACCGTGGGTTTCCGACGATGATATTGTTGGAGCATTATTGTAATTGACTGGACAAATGTCGAAGCTACAGATCAGAAATTAAAAAGGGCAACGTAAGGAAATGCGATTTTTAACCGGGAGATGGCAGGCAAACGACCTATTAACTTACGCGAAGTGTTGGTTCGCGTTTAGAATTACTTATTCTTTGAAAACGTTACTTAAACAGTCAAACATAAAATTTTAGACGGTTAGAATTATTCTGATCATTGACGAATGCTTTGTACTCGAGACTGCTATTGAATGTAAGATTAAAATCATCTTTTGTTTTTCACAAAATATTCAAAGGAGAGGGGGAAAAATTACCAAAATGCATCAAACTTCATTGGAAATAACCGTTATTTAATGAGTCATGGTGACGTCCTAAACCTTTATATAATTTCAATTTATCATATGTATCTTCAACAATTTCTGAAGGCTGTAGTTGATCTGTGATAAATCGGAACCGGAAGTGGTGTCATAAAAATAATATCACACTACCCATAGTCGTCTGTGTCTGGGAACTGCTCCGGTGTAACGACGAAAAGTGACCCCCGTAGAATATTGACAGGGGGTCATTTTTCTACATATAATAGAAATTTGAACTGGTCAATATTCAACATTAAAAAAAAATGTCCCGCTTTTTTGTAGAAATGATGGCCTTTGGGTCATTTTTTTCTCCGTGTGGATTTTAGAAAAATGCCCCCGTATAATAATGACCCCTGTCATTTTTTTTATACAAAACAAAAAAAACTGGTTTTGGTAGGGATATTCTTGTTAGGCAAATACATAGGGGTAAAACGACGCAGCCTTATGATATGAAGTGTTCATTTCTAAAAGCTTTAAAGTTTAAATAAATAAATTAAAAGGTTATACTTTACCTTACATCAATAATACAAGATGTTTTATCCCCATTAAAGGAAAACAAATAACAAGGCTATAATAATGATCTATGACTATTAGAGCAAGAATACGCACATTCTTAGATTTGTTTTATCTAAGAACAAGGAGTACACATGTTGTAAATTTCGGGGCTCCTGCACCTTTGGGGCGGGGCAAAAACTGTCCAAAAGTGACTAATTTTCAAAAATCTTCGCTAGAACCTCAAAGTTTTAAGAAAAACTAAATGCATAGTGATGTATAACAGGAAGGCCTCTACCAAAATTGGGAATTTTATGATCCCTGAGGTAGGGGTTCTGACGCCAGAGCGGGGCCAAACATAGTATATAGTGTTCATATGTAAAACACTTAAAGAATATCTTTAGTGCCATTGAATCTAAATGGATATTTAGAAAGAGCAGGTAGTCCTTTACCAAAAATTGTAAATTACATGATCCGAGGGGTAAGTCTTTGGTTTCAGGGTGGTGTCAAAATCATAATAATGATTTAAAGGAGTTATTTAAGTTTGTTGATACTGTATAAAATTTAAATGCATATTTAGGAATAGCAGAAAATGATGTACAAAAATGGCGAATTCCACAACCCAGGGTTTTGAGTCTAGGATGGGTTGAGATTAGTCATATCTTTTAATGTTAATAGAGTGGCAGCCGTTCATGATTGTATGCACTTTTGAGGGCATTGAAGTTTTAAGAATACATCTTGTTTTAAGCTGTTGCTGAACATTAAAATTTAGCATATATATTCAGAACATGAATTTTTTTCCAGATTTCATAGCCCTTGGGAGTATTGAAGTTTTTCATTAGTATTCAGGTGACCGATAAGGCTTGTGGGCCTCTTCCATATTGTTTAACGTCCCTCTCGAGAATTTATGGAGACGTCATCATTGCCGGTGATGGGATGCAAAATTGGTCCTATGCTCAACGCTTACGGCCTTTAAGCAGGGAGGAATTTTTATCGTACTGCCACACCTGATGTGACATGGGTCCTCAGTTTTTGAAGTTTCCGAAGGACCGTCCCATTTAGTCGCCTCTTACGACAAGCAAGGGTTACTAAGTACCTTCTGATTGTAGATCGCGAAGAAAAGAATATCACGATGTATCAAGATATTTCAAGAAAATATTGGGATACATATCCAATAATCTAATCAAAATTAGGCTTGTAAATCCGCTCCTGTACGATACACTTCAATACAAGATATAACAACTCTCCGTACGAGGTCATCTCAGTATGTTGACCAATCAGAGCGTCGCCTACAAAATGTTCGGTACGCTCTCGTTTTATCGGAACTACGTGCATTTACTGAAGCGTCCCGATACATCCGAATAAACAAATCAACATGGCGGCTGCAATAATTTCCTCGCCGAGCAGTTGATAGGATGATGATTTACCGAATCCAGATTGTAGCATCGCCATGTAATCCTTATGATCAAAGAAAGTCTGCAAAATGTCCAGCTGTCGAGGCTTCAATTGTATGTTTAGCGAATACGTATCCTTCGCAATGGGCGCAGCCATTTTTGAAGGCCGACAGATAATCATATAACCTACCACGGTTATTGCTAAGATCAAAGGAATGTCACAGTCATTATTCTAAGATATACGAGGGTTGTTCGATATGTAATGTGTATTGTAGGGTGTACTGTACGATATTTCAAAGCATTCCATCCCGTGGGGATCCGGGTTAGAATACGTCCTCAGTACCCCCTTGCTTGTCGTAAGAGGCGACTAAATGGGGCGGTCCTTCGGATGAGACCGCAAAAACCGAGGTCCCGTGTCACAGCAGGTGTGGCACGATAAAGATCCCTTTCTGCTCAATGGCCGTAAGCGCCGAGCATAGGCCTAAATTTTGCAGCCCTTCACCGGCAGTGATGACGTCTCCATATGAGTGAATTATTCTTGAGAGGGACGTTAAATAATATTCAATCAATCAAAAGCATTCGACTCAAATAGTGAAATGAACATTACATCCCTTCAAAGTATTCTCCGCGGTTTGAATACATATTTTCAATCTCTGAATCCATTTCTGAAATGCGTCAAGGTACGCTGATTTAGGTAGACCTCTGAGGCACTGACTGATGGCTGAGGCAAGGGCTTTTTGGGACTTGTAACGACGAGTCTTGTTTTGGGAAAAGGAAAAAAGTCGCATGGGGCTAGATCTGGAGCGTATGGTGGGTGTGGCAATACGGTAACCTCGACTTCAAAAATTGCTTCACAAGCTCAGATATATGTGATGGAGCATTATCATGAAGTAGTCGAACATGCCTAAAGCTTGACGCAGGGCGTCGTTTATGATAATATTTCTTGAGCTCTTTTAGTATAACATCTCGGTAATACCGACCTGTAACATTTTTGCCCTTCGGCACCTGAATTTGTACGGCTATACCATAACATGAGAAGAATATGCAATAAAGTACTTTGTACTTATGGTTCTTTTGGCAACTACAGGCCTTCTACCGTGTTTAGTTAGCCATATTTTGTTTCCACTTTTTCTTACTGCTTTGAAATAGTGAACCCATGTTACTTCACCAGTAACAATGTTTGCAAATTGTCTTTGATTGAATTTGGGAAATATTTTGAGCAATTGCTTTGCGGTTTGTACTCGTACCCGTTTTTGGTCATCTGTCAATATATGCAGTATCCATCTGGCAGAAATCTTTCGTACTTTCAAAAAACGCTTCAAAGTGAAATGCACCCGCGATAGCGATATGCCAACAGCTTTGGCAATATCACGAATCGTGTATCTGCCATCACTTTCTATTATTTCCCTGACTTTTGAGACATTTGCCTTGCCTGTTACAGTAACAGGTCGACCAGATTTTGCAGCATCTTTGACGGACTCTGTGCCAATTAGAAATTTGTTTCTCCACCTACGAACTGTCTGTAAGGGATACAAGACTCCGATGGTCTATTATGTCAGATACGGGACTGGCACGAGCCGCGTAGCGGCGAGTGATCAGTCCCGTATCTGACACAATAGACCATCGGAGTCTTGTATCTTACTTTAAACATTGTTCTATCTAAAAACAAATGCATTTGAACGCACACACACACAAAAAAAAACACGTACAAATATACATTGGTATAGACAAATATATTTACACCTTTCGTTTCTGATTTGTTTTTAATATTTAATATATTAGGAATTCATAAACTTTAATGGCACACGAGGTCAAATCTTGTCTTTAATTCACAAAAAACTGTTAGCTCATCATTTCAATTGTCATAATACGGTACTCCTCAAAAAAGGGTTTTGTTCTTCATGGAAAGCGATTCGAATGCTTCCATTGTCTGAAGACTGTACTCAACAAAACTGGTTTTCTTTTTTGGGTGAATGAGGGTACGTAAAGGGTGTTCGGAAAGAATCTTTTAGATAAAACATTGATTTCCCCCGTTCCTTTCTGGAAACCATAATATGATACTGACACGTAGGCCTATAACTGGTATAAAAACAGAAGCCGCAGTCCTCCTTTAGCATTCAGTCTGGGTGCCTTGAAGAAATGGATTCAGATGATTGAAAAGTACATGAGTTTGCGGTAAGATTATTCATTATTTCTACAAATTCTCCTAAATATATTAACAATCTTTTTCACGGTGTTTATTTTGTTTAATTTTTGTTGGATACAAATTTCTTTTCAATCATTTGTAGCCCCAGTAGTGGAAAATGCAATGCATTATAGCTCAGACCAAAAATCGCTCCTAAGGGGAATGTATGGTACGA
Organism: Ostrea edulis; assembly: GCF_947568905.1. Classification (NCBI taxonomy): domain Eukaryota; kingdom Metazoa; phylum Mollusca; class Bivalvia; order Ostreida; family Ostreidae; genus Ostrea; species Ostrea edulis. Next base: position 92,515,039 of record NC_079165.1, on the reverse strand, counting down.
CGACGTCCCAGTCGGGGTACATCAACTGCAACAGATTGTGGCCAAAATGTGTAGAGATGCAGGATTAGATGGGTTTTTTTACAAATCACTCTCTTCGGGCTACTGCCGCCACACGCCCATATGCTGCGGGTGTTGACGAGCAACTTATAGCGGGGAAAAACTGGTCACAGGTCATCTGCGATTCGCAACTACAAACGCACCTCCGAGGAACAATTACACGAGTGTAAGTGATTTGATTCAGAAACCGTCCAGTGTTCCTACCGGAGCCGAAGAAAGTGAAGCTCAATGAAAGTGTTTCCTTTGGATCGAGAAAAGAAATAAACATCACTGCCGGGGATGTAACAGTGAATTTGCGACTTCAATGTGCATGTATTTAAATGAATGAATGTGACATGGATTTATAACTGTGGTGCCTAAACGATTTCATATACAGTAAAATCGGATTATACACGAAACACTCATTTCGTATAATTTACTGGAATATTTCACGCCTTGAATATTGTATTTGATAAATAATAAATATGTTTTCTCGCACAACGAAGAGTGGTCTTTATTCCTGGTTTTTACTGTCAGTCCAATATTTCTCATAATATTGGCCTGCTCTTAATAATACTGGACTATGTTCAGTACTGTATGAAAAATAAAGTACTGTCAAGACAAAGAACTGACGTCACAACAATGTTTTAAGTTTAAATCTTTGTGGAGCTGAAGGCTCGTGTTTTTACCGTTGGAAAGGTATTGAATAGAGCTATTCAAGAGTATCATCATCCACGAAATCGCACAAAGCGTTATCGTGCTATGGTGCAATACACATTACATATTGAACAGCCCTCGTACAGTAGCTTTTGACTTCGTTCTCAGTAATAACAACACTTAATCAGAGTCCAAAACAGACTTGCTAGTTTCCCCAAGTATATTGCTTGATTGATTGTATAGCATTCAACGTCCCCCCCAACGTCCCTCTCGAGAATTTCTCACTCACATGGAGACATCACCATTGCCGATGAAGGACTGCGAAATTTTAGCCGGTGATCGGCGCTCATGGCGTTTGAGCTGGGAGGGATGTGTATAGTGCCACAACTACTGTAACTTTGGGCTTCGGTTTTTGCGGTTTCATCAATAGGATTGCCCCATTTATTCGCCTTTTACGACAAGCAAGGGGTACTGAGGACCTATTCCACCACGGTTATTGCAAGGATGAAAAAAATATAGCGATCATTATTCTACGATATAACTTTCATACGCATTGACTGATTATGAGAAAATTGATACACATCTAGCTTGCTAATGCAACAATAAAGTTGATGACTGATAATTCGTTTTATAATCAATAATATTATCAATCAATATATGTTACAAAACAAATTCATAATTAAATGACTGAAGAATATTCGTCATTCAGTATAAACCAATCGTATGTATTCTGAAAGCGATACACATGTAAACATGGCGATTCACAGGCAAGTTTTTCATGTACTGTATTCAAAGCAATTGATTTAAATCCGTTAACATCAGACTAAATACTGGAATTTTTTTCGTCAGCAAAAAATAATGTAGGCCGTTTCGGAAACTGTCGTGACGTCACAGTAACCTATTTCGTAGCTATATAGGAAAACGATCGGCTGATATTTCTGTAAAATAGAAATAATTTTAAAAGTTTTTGTTTTCTAGTATGTCGCAGGATAACCTCCTTGGTCTCGAAATGTTATTTGAAATATTAAAGCCCTGGCTAAGGCCTTGGCTTTTACATTTCAAAACAACAATTCTCGACCTCGGGGGTTATTCTGCAACAAAAGTACGTATCATCTATTCTTCTGTGTTTAGTAAACCAGAAGTGATAAAAGAATTAGATAGGTTACATGATGAATATTTCTTGGTTCAAGCTGACAACACTTGTAACAACATTGTCTTTGTTTGTAAGGCTCATTATTACAACTGTATTTTAAACGAATTTGGCATTAATTCCACTTTTGGTAATCGTACTCCAACTGCCCTTTCAAAAGATGAACTTCTTCAAAACCATGCTTCAGTTTTAGACACATTTAAGATCCCAGTCAATGGGTCGAATGAATATGAGTTACCGTACCTATACTGGATTCCTAAACTTCACAAAAAGCTTTACAAAGATACATTGCTGGATCCAATAAATGTTCTACCAAGCCCTATCTTTGCTCCTCACGAAAATATTAAGAGCTGTGAAGGAGAAAGTTCAAACTTACTGTGCGACTACATATACCAGAAGTGGTGTTAATCAAATTTCTAAAAAAAAAAATCTAAAGAACTTTTAGTAAACTTGAAATCGCGAAACTTTTCCCAAATCAATAACATCAAAACCTATTACTTTTCAACACTATACACGACCACTCCTCACGATAAATTAAAGACTAGACTTTTTGACATCATAGACAGTTGCTTCTTCAACAAAAACGGAAACGGACATATTCCTATCTAGTGATCAGTCATCCAAAAACTTACTTTGTTAAACACCACTCTGATTCCACGCTCAAGTACTCTGAAGATGAAATAAAAAATATGCTAGAGTTCCTCATTGACAATATCTTCGTGGTCATTGGTGAACAGGTCTTCCAACAGTCTGTTGGAATTCCCATGGGCACGAATTGTGCTCCTTCGTTAGCTGACCTGTTTTTATATTCATATCAAGCAGACTTTATTCAAAAACTTCTATGTAAGAAGAAAACATCTCTTGCTGTAGTCTTCATTTCGACACACAGATATATCGACGACGTTTTGTCTATTAGCAACAATATAATTGATTGATTGAATATTGTTTAACGTCTCACTCGAGAATATTTCACTCATATGGATAAGTCACCACTGTCGGTGAAGGGCTGCAAAATTTAGGCCTATGGTCGGCGCTTATGGCCTTTGAGCAGGGAGGGATCTTTATCGTACCACACCTACTTTGACACGGGAACTCAGTTTTTGTTGTCTCATCCGAAGGACCGCTCCATTTAGTCGCCTCTTACGACAAGCAAGGGGGTACTGAGGACCTATTCTAACCCGGATCCCCACGTGATCTAGCAATAATAACTTTCATTCATATGTCGATTCGATATATCACTGTGAGCTCGAAATAAAAGACATCACAGAGTCGTCCACTTCTGCTTCATACTTAGATATTTTATTGAAAGCAGACATTAACGGTAAAACTGACAACTCAACTGTATGACAAACGGGATGATTTCAACTTCTCCATCGTCAATTTCCCATATTTATGTAGCAATATTCCATAATCACCTGCATATGGTGTTTATATCTCTCAACTGATTCGATACGCAAGAGCTTGTTCTGCGTATGGTCAGTTTTTAAATCGAGGCAAGCTACTGGCGAACAAGTTGATGGTACAGGGGTTTCAACAGTCTCGAATAAAGTCAGCATTTCTCAAATGCTATAGTCGTTATAGCGATCTAGTTCGTCAATACAACCCATCATTGGGTCAAATGCTGTCTGACGTGTTTCATACCGATTGTTAGGCCGTTCCTGGCACACTGATTTTGACTACGGATAACTCCGTTTACCTGATCAGGATATAGGGCTCATGGCGGATGTGACCGGTTGACAGGGGATGCTTACTCCTGATAGGCACCTGATCCCACCTTTGGTGTGTCCAGGGGTCCGTGTTTGCCCAACTCTCTATTTTGTATTGCTTATAGGAGTTATCTTCACCTTTCATACTAGAAAACGTGATCATTATTTCTTAGACACACACTTTCGCATTGGTCGATCCGTGGCGTCATTGGTTAATTGCTTGATTTTTATTGGATAATATAATATATATCGAACAAAGGTCCTGTCGAGATGTTTGATTCATCGTCCCTCTCAAGATTTTTTTAACTCATATGGATACGTCACAAAGACCGGTGAAGGGTTTGATATTTAGGCCTATGTTCGGCGCTTACGGTCAATTGAGCAGTGAGGGTTCTTTAACGTGCCACACCTAATGTGATACGGGACATCCGGTTTTAACCAAACGTTTGGCGATGGAACTGTCGCTACCTGTTTTAACGACTTTTAGGTCTGTCGCAGCCGGGATTTGAACCCCGACTTTCCGCATGCAAGGCATGCCGAGATGGCCTCGTACAGGAAGTTTTTAACTAGATCTTGTATTTAAGCGTATAGTAGTGGAGCGGATTTACAAGTCTGATTTAATTAGATTAGATATATGTCATGATATATCGGGTTATTACATTGACTGACTTCTTCTATACAGTTAAAACCGATCGCCACGGTTGGAGAGAGTCCACAACAAACGTGTCACTGAAATACTCTTTATTTCCCCGAACACAAGCAATAAACAAATTAACAATATGGCGCCAAGCGGGAGAATGAATGCCCGTATTCCGAGCCCGATCATAACTCAACCAACACAGCTGATAACCGTGTTGGCGCAACTTCCCTTTTTCTCTTAATAATGAGTTGTGATTATACAGTAAGACAAAGAAAATAAGCTTTAAGGAAACTAATAAATCAATAAAAACTGATGGGTAACATTTGTTCACATAATGATATATGTGACATGACAAAGCTATTATCTATATGTGAACAGCTAACCTGGCCAAAACAATTATAAAACACACAATGCAATGTAGTCATCATAAGGCAGACTATCCTCTGACTACTTGGGGATTATTCTGCCCCTGAACACAAATAAGGTAATACTTATACTATAACTGATTAAAAATAACACTGAGAAAGTACAACAGCTACATTTCAAAATCTTGGTACCGACTCGGTAGACGTATAGTACGGCGGGGGCGAGTAGTAGGTTTGCTTGTCGGTGCAGAACATGGTAGGCTATCTGATGGGTCCAAAGTACCGGTACGCTCCAGAATATTTGAGTCTGTGGTTTCATCCTCAAGTGTGTTATTATCCGGTAGGGGAGACATAATCTCTAAGGGCGTTGGAGGAATGCTATAAGGATAAGAAGCATTGTCCTCTTTTTTTTCTATTGTGGTGTAGTATCTCACAGAACTCTTCCTCCTCAGAATCTGAATCAACGGCATATGATGGGTCATGAGATGGTGAAGGAACGCGATAGCACTCAGACTTCTTAACCTTGTATGATGACTGTCGCAACTGATTGCCCACAAATTTTCTTATTTGACACCATTCTCCATCAGTTGACACAACAAGATAACGGTTCCTGGCTTTGGATTTGTTTCTATCACAAAATAGATACACTAAGTCTCCAACCTCAACTGTGGGTGTGGGAGGGTAATTCTGACAAGGGGCCTTAGACTTCTCACTGCTTGGGTGATTTGCGTTGCGAGATAGATGTTTCTGCAAAATGCACTCCCGATCTGATATAGGCAACTGACGGTTGGTGAACTGATCTCTCTGAGTTAGCATCTCTCGTGCGGATAGTCCACCTTGACGAATAGTACAGTTGACAGATGCGACAGCTAGTGATAACACAAGAGAAGAAACTGCTCGTGCTGTAGGGTCAATTCTCAGTATGTGCTCACGAAGTTCTTGGACTGCACGCTCTGCAATTGGGTTTTTATTGGCATTTTTAAAACGTCCAATTTCAACTGAAATACGGTGGGACTGTAGTATCTTGTCATTCACAAGAGCCTGAAATCCTGGGGCTGGGTCAGTGCGGATGACTGCGAAGGGTCCATCCATTGGTCTAAGCTCTATGCAGGACTGGATAACTGCAGTGCGGAGGGTTTCCGCTTTCTCATCCTCAATGATTCGTGCGGTGGTGTAAGAAGAAATACACTCACGCATAATAAAGACAAGCTGTTTTTCTCGCTTCATAACGTCAGCAGCAAATAAGCCTCCTATAGTCTCAGGAGGATCTGATGTTGTTTGCTCAATAATAAAATTTGGAACCTTCTGAAGTGCAGAACACTGTGAGCATGCAGAGGTGATACTGTCAATCGCTTTGTCCATATCCAATGCGAAGAAAAACCGTTTCATGATAGTTTTCATTTGGTTGGCACTGGGGTTGGCGAGCTGTAAATGAATCGATGTAAGTAGTCCATGGAGTACTGATCGAGGGATAATGATTAACTCTTTAGATGGCACAAATGGGTCATTCCGCTTAACTACTAGTAATCCGTCAGAAGCTATAGTAGCGACACTGCGATAACGTTTAATATCTTTGATGTTGGTTGCTTTACGGGAAGGACGTGTACCCTGGCGAAGGTGGGAGCAAGTCCTCCTCAGGTCAGAGCACTCTGGTTGTATTGCTAACCAAGCAGATCTCGTTGTGAATGGTAACTTTGTGGAACCATTTAGAATGTCTGATACGGATGTGCTGCGGACAACAGAGTCCATAGACTGTGCGACAAAAGAACATATTTGGCAGTTAGGTTCTATGCACTCAGGGGCGTTGCGACTTGAATGGTCCGAGGGTAGGATGGCTGCCCCAGCAACGTGACGAACAGAAACCTGGTACCTGCTAACTGTTGACAAGAATGTGTACACACGAGGACTGGCAGAAAACTCCCCACGACATAATTTGTCATACGCCATCACACATGGTTTACTGTCTGTGAGAACACAACAGGGTCCTAATGACTGAACTATGTAAGGGCTGTAATGTTTGACAGCAGTCCCAATTGACAACGCTTCTACCTCACATGGAAGCCATGATACTTGGCACTTCCGCAGTTTGGCGCTGAAAAATCCCGCAAGAAGTAGCTTGTTGTCACCTCGTGAGATGTACAGCGTGGCACCAATGCCAGGCTTGCGCAAAGCACCGTCTGTTACTATCCAAAGGGTGTCCTTTGGATGTGGTATGTGAATGGTTTTGGTAGCCTTCAGGGCTTGTTGGGCTAGGTGAAAAGCATGGATCATATCATCAGACCACGAAATGGTGTCTTTGGAGTCTAAGCCTGCAATACACTCCTCCAATGGGGCTAGCAACGAAGAGCAGCCTGGTATTACTCGAGACAATACTTTATAGGCACCCAGAAAGCTACGCATGGCTTTTACCTTGGAAGGCATTTCACAGGATGCTAGAGTGGCTGTGCGATGCGGGCTAGCACTAAGGGTTCCTTGTTGCCAAAGCCATCCCAAGATTGTTGTTCTGAGAGGTGCTATAACTGTCTTTGAGGCTGATAATTTGAGGTTGCATTTGTTCAAGGCTGTAAGAACCCTGGAAAAATTCTCAAGGAGCTGGTCTGGCGTGTCTGCTCCACAATAAAGATCATCTGCTAGCTTGACAACTATACCCTCTTCAAGCAGGTCACCCAAAACACGGCATGTAAGCTCTTCTAGAGCTGTCTCAGATCCAGTCATTCCCATAGCTGAGCGGGTGTACACACGGACGCCTCGGAATGGTGTAACAACTCCACAGTATTTCATGGAGCCTCTGGCAAGAGGGATTTGATAGAACGCTTTGGTAAGGTCTGTCATAGCAAGGTACTTCCATTGGCCAATTTTCCGCAGAATAGAATCAACATTTGGCATCAAAGAGGGTTGCGGCTTGCAGTAACGGGCTACCTCAGAGAAGGCAGTCACAAGTCGGAATCCACCAGATCCTTTCTTAACAAGAAATGAGGGGTTTAAGTACTCAACTGTGATCCCCAGCTCTTCGGGTTTCTTAAATACGCCCATGGTTTCAAGTTCATTAAATTGGGTCTGGAGTAATTCTAGTTGATTACGAGAATACTGCGGCAGTCGACCCTTTCTCTGTGGGGGCATGACAGGTCCAATGTTTACCTCAGCCTTAAAGGATCCAGCGTATCCATTATAACCATCTGAGACAGGGCTAAAAACCAAGTCATTCTCTGCAAGAATATTCTTAAAGGCTTGAACAGTCTCTGAGGGAAGAACGCCATCAGGATCTACTGTGACTAGTAATGAGTATGGTGTTAAATGTCTGGAGTTGCTCTCAGAACTAGCATAGGTATCTGTCGACATGATGGGCACTGGTTCTGTTGATGGAACATATACCTGCCGGACATCACAGAGGTGTTCATGCTTGTGAACTGTTACAGGATCACTGCTAGTATTCTCAATGCGAATCTTGTTCCCAACACTGTGTACAATGGAAGGGGTAACAAGGGATCCTGAAAGGTGAGGTTCAACGGCAAGTAGACTATCACGCTTAAGTACAGACTCTGGAATGTCTACCTCTAGATAGTCCCCTGGCCACACGGCTGTAGAGGCCACTGTACGAAGAACATGTGCTTTGGTGCTGTTTAGGGCAGTTCTGTTAGCAGTGGTAACTGATCCATAAGTGTAAATAGTGTCATTTCCAATCAGTACTTGACGTTTGGATGGTCGAACAGCTATGCCGTTTGCCTCCATAAAAGGAATACCCGCAAGAACATCAACGTCTAGATTCTCGATCACTAGTCCTTCGAAGAAAAACGAGTGGGAATCTCTGGAGAAGCACAACTTTGTTTCACCCACAACCTTTAATGGTGAAGAGCCATCGGCTTGATGAGCTGATTGGTTGGTGGGGCTGACTTTTCCATTCAAGTTAGTCACAGTTGATGCTCTTATCATGTTCCCTGTAGCACCAGAGTCAATTGTGAGACGAACATGAGTGTGTTGAAAGAAAACATCTAGGTACGGTGACTGTCGAATAGACACACGGTTGCTAACTAAACTAACAGTAGGCTCAACATGGGACTCCTCATCAAGGTTATCAATGTCAGAGTCAGTGTATTGATCTGCATCAAGGAAGCCAAGGATTTGTCTCGCTTTTGCCATGTATCTCCGGTCACTGTCTGGTAGAAAACGGCACTCGCTGAGGAAATGAGTACTGGTGCGCTTCGCTTGTTTACATAATGGACAGGAACGGTTTTGTGATTTCATCGGTGGTCTCTGACTATGTGAAATACGAATATCCTTATGAGGTTGATTGAATGTGCGGAATGATCTGGCATCCTCGTTGTTGCGAATTTCCTCAAGAAGTGAGGGGAGAGCCTGAGATATTTCAGGCTTTATTGATGCCAATGTACGCACCCTAAGCTCTGTGCCATAGCGCTGCTTGACAAGTTGAGGCAGTGAGGGGTTTATTAAGCGAAGCCAGGTCAGAACGATGAGGTTCTCAACTGTGGGCGACATTTCCTCACCTTCGTCGATGTTCACGCCATGGTGTGTGATACCACCTTCTCTTTTGAGCAGGTTGTCATCAAGGAAGGCTAGAAGTCTCTGATAGAGATCCTCAGGACGCTCATCTTGGCGCAAAGTGATATCATTAAAATCGAGGAAATGGGCGCCGGATGACTGAAAACCAAAGTGTAACCTTATGGACTGCCATATTTGCTCCAAAGAAGTCGAGTTCTTCACTATTACATTGCGGGATATTACAGGACAGTAATTGGCGATCTGGCCAAGCATAAGGTCTAGAGTGGCTGATTTTTGCTGCGCTGTCAGGCGTTGGTTCTCTGGAATCGGGTCATCGTCATTTACAAAATCCCGATTCGGGTTTGCTTTCGATTTTTTGGCCCATTGTGCGTCATGAGATAAAAATGCAGCAAAGTTTGGATCAAGGGATAATGAGTATATTAAGTTTTGCTTCCAATTCTCGAAGGAATTTACAGATTCAGTTTTGGAAAGACACCATTGTTTGGGTGCTCTGTGTGTGTTTGCCATACTTGTGCCAGGTAAACACGTTGTCGGGTGCGTGTAGAACTACTTACACGAGGATCCTCGTTGTTAACTTCCGGAGACGTAGGGTCGAAGTCGCTGCCACCACGCCACGGTTGGAGAGAGTCCACAACAAACGTGTCACTGAAATACTCTTTATTTCCCCGAACACAAGCAATAAACAAACTAACAATATGGCGCCAAGCGGGAGAATGAATGCCCGTATTCCGAGCCCGATCATAACTCAACCAACACAGCTGATAACCGTGTTGGCGGATTTTATTGTTTCTTTTTCAATAAATGGTCTTATAGTCTTTGATAACTTTCTATCTACAAAGATAAAAACAAAACTTAGAAGATTAACATTTTCTATTTAACTTCTAAAACAATATATCTATATATGTCTATGTTAAACATTTGGATTGTTAACTATCTCTGATCGTTCTCTACTGAAAATACTGTAATTTAAAAAGCAGAACAGGTGGATGATATACCTCCAGGAAATGTGGAGGTGGGGGTCGATACTTGAATCGATGTATCATATCTACTCCCCCTCATCACAATACATCGATGTCTTGTTTCACCCTACTTAGCATCAGGACTGCGAAGAGTGCATAGTACCACGTGTAGTTCGTACATGCATCTCCGGTATTAATCACACATGCACTAGATATTTCCTAACTTGCATACATGTTTATGTGAATTGTAAAAACATTAAAAATACTTTTAAAAGTACGAAAGTAGACTGTACGAAAGCCCATTAGTATCATGTAAAAAATAAATTCACATTCCATTACCTCGTAATTACGAGAAAAGATCTCGTAATTGCGAGATAATTATCTCGAAATTACGAGAAAAGATCCCGTAATTACAAAATCTTATCTCGTAATTTCGAGATCTTTTCTTGTAATTTCGAGATGATAATCTCGTAATTAGAAGATAGTAGAAGGTGAATTTATTTTTTTATATGAAACTAATCGGCTTTTCTACGACTGGGCTCATTTTCAAGAAAGTAAAAAAATTATTAACGAGTTTGTTATCTCGTTATGACGAGTTAGTATCTGGTGATTTTATAACAAGTTAGTTATTTCGTTATAACGAGTTAGTATGTGGTTATTTTATAACAAGTTAGTTATCTCGTTATAACGAGTTAGTATGTGGTTATTTTATAACAAGTTAGTTATCTCGTTAAAGCGAGTTAGTATGTGGTTAATTTATAACAAGTTAGTTATCTAGTTAAAGCGAGTTAGCATGTGGTTATTTTATAACAAGTTAGTTATCTCGTTATAGCGAGTTAGTATGTGGTTATTTTATAACAAGTTAGTTATTTCGTTATGACGAGTTAGTATGTGGTTATTTTATAACAAGTTAGTTATCTCGTTATAGCGAGTTAGTATGTGGTTATTTTATAACAAGTTAGTTATTTCGTTATGACGAGTTAGTATGTGGTTATTTTATAACAAGTTAGTTATCTCGTTATAGCGAGTTAGTATGTGGTTAATTTATAACAAGTTGGTTATCTCGTTAAAGCGAGTTAGTATGTGGTTAATTTATAACAAGTTATTTATCTCGTTAAAGCGAGTTAGTATGTGGTTAATTTAATAACAAGTTAGTTATCTCGTTATAACGAGTTAGTATGTGGTGATTTTATAACAATTTAGTTATCTCGTTATAGCGAGTTAGTACATTTTTATATGTGGTGATTTTATAACAAGCTAGTTATCTCGTTATAAAGAGTTAGTATGTGGTGATTTTATAACAAGTTAGTTATCTCGTTATAACGAGTTAGTATGTGGTTATTTTATAACAAGTTAGTTATCTCGTTAAAGCGAGTTAGTATGTGGTTAATTTATAACAAGTTAGTTATCTCGTTATAGCGAGTTAGTATGTGGTTATTTTATAACAAGTTAGTTATTTCGTTATGACGAGTTAGTATGTGGTTATTTTATAACAAGTTAGTTATCTCGTTATAGCGAGTTAGTATGTGGTTATTTTATAACAAGTTAGTTATTTCGTTATGACGAGTTAGTATGTGGTTATTTTATAACAAGTTAGTTATCTCGTTATAGCGAGTTAGTATGTGGTGATTTTATAACAAGTTAGTTATCTCGTTAAAGCGAGTTAGTATGTGGTTAATTTATAACAAGTTAGTTATCTCGTTAAAGCGAGTTAGTATGTGGTTATTTTATAACAAGTTTATTGTCTCGTTATAGCGAATTAGTATGTGGTTATTTTATAACAAGTTAGTTATTTCGTTATAACGAGTTAGTATGTGGTTATTTTATAACAAGTTAGTTATCTCGTTAAAGCGAGTTAGTATGTGGTTAATTTAATAACAAGTTAGTTATCTCGTTATAACGAGTTAGTATGTGGTGATTTTATAACAAGTTAGTTATCTCGTTAAAGCGAGTTAGTATGTGGTTAATTTAATAACAAGTTAGTTATCTCGTTAAAGCGAGTTAGTATGTGGTTAATTTAATAACAAGTTAGTTATCTCGTTATAACGAGTTAGTATGTGGTGATTTTATAACAATTTAGTTATCTCGTTATAGCGAGTTAGTATGTGGTGATTTTATAACAAGTTAGTTATCTCGTTAAAGCGAGTTAGTATGTGGTTAATTTATAACAAGTTAGTTATCTCGTTAAAGCGAGTTAGTATGTGGTTAATTTAATAACAAGTTAGTTATCTCGTTATAACGAGTTAGTATGTGGTGATTTTATAACAATTTAGTTATCTCGTTATAGCGAGTTAGTACATTTTTATATTTGGTGATTTTATAACAAGCTAGTTATCTCGTTATAAAGAGTTAGTATGTGGTGATTTTATAACAAGTTAGTTATCTCGTTATAACGAGTTAGTATGTGGTTATTTTATAACAAGTTAGTTATCTCGTTATAGCGATTTAGTATATGGTGATTTTATAACAAGTTAGTTATCCCGTTATAACGAGTTAGTATGTGGTTATTTTATAACAAGTTAGTTATCTCGTTATAACGAGTTAGTATGTGGTTATTTTATAACAAGTTAGTTATCTCTCTATAACGAGTTAATCATCTCATTATAAAGAAATATAAGTAACTAGCAGTACTCACAATACTTAAAAGATTAGTTCCAAAGTTGTGCCTGAGGTATCATTACATATACTTACAAACAAATTAAAAAAATCTTCAATAAAATAAATTGAACATTTTTCCTTAATCGACTGAACAACTTAACTCATTCTGTTAAAATTCTTATCAATTAATTGTTTTTGAAAATGCATATACTGAGTATGTTGTAAAAAAAACAAAAACAAACAAATAACCAACGTATATTAATTTGCAGAATGTCTGGTACAAAAATGAAGTCGTTTGTATGTTGATGCATATATTAATATTTGAATAAATGACCTTTTTTTCATTATGCCCCCCCCCCCCCTTTCAAAGAAGAGGGACATATTGCTTTGCACCTGTCGGTCGGTCGGTAGACCACATGTCCGCTCAATATCTTGAGAACCATTCACTTGATCGAAATGATATTTCATATGTTGGTTTGTTATGAGTAGAAGAGGTCCCCTATTGTTTTTTAGGTCAAAGGGTCAAGGGTCAATCTACTCTGGACATAGGAATATACTCTCCGCTCAGTATCTTGAGAACCCTTTGTTTGATAGACATCAAACTTGGTACATTGGTACATCTTCAAGAAAAGATTACCCCTATCGATTTTGAGGTCAGGTGATCAAAGGCCAAGGGTCAAACTGGACATTGGAATATACTGTCCGTTCAATATCTTGAGAACCCTTTGTTTGATAGACATCAAACTTGGTACACTGGTACGTCTTCATGACAAGATGATCCCTATTGATTTTGAGGTCATATGGTCAAAGATCAAGGGCCAAACTGGACATAGGAATATACTGTCCGCTCAATATCTTAAGAACCATTTGCTTGACAGACATCAAACTTAGTACACTGGTACATCTTCATGAGAAGATGACCCCTATTGATTTTGAGGTCACATGGTCAAAGGTCAAGGGTTAAACTGGATGTCTCCTATATTTAAAGTGTTATTTACTTGATTGACACCAAACTTGATACACTGGTACAGCATAAGGAGTAGATGACTCCTATTGATTTTTAGGTCACACTGGTACAGCATAAGGAGTAGATGACTCCTATTGATTTTAGGCCACATGGTCAATCCACACTTGACATAGGAAGATATTGTCTGCTCAATAGTTTGAATTGATGATACTACTATCAATTAAATGATATGCACCATGGGGGGATATGTGTTTTACAAACATCTCTTGTTTTCCGTGATATTTTAACAGCAGCAATAAAAACAGGTTCCTGTGGGCTTGGTTGGCCTGCATGTTAATTTAAAGATAATTTAAATTCCTACATTGAATTCAAAATAAAGTACGTGTAGTAATAATTTTTATACTAGACAGACATCTTGTCACCTGGAATATCTCCATGAACGATTCTATCATTTGTCGGTAAATTGACATTACGTAGTATAAATAGTTGTACATTGCGTATATGTGTAATCTAGATAGAATATGCATCAAGCCTTGCTGATTTTCCGCTCAAATATCGATTTTTTTTCTATTTTTGGATAAACCACTGTTGCACAATTTGACTAGTTATTAAAACGATAAATAAAAATTAAATTACTTCATGAAAACGGAAACTTGGTCTTTTGTTTAATTCAAGAAAAGATACCATCACATATTCATTTAAATTGGAATACGAATTGAATATTTTCTCATCATCTTTACGACGACAAATATTTTTACATAATATCATCGTGAAATAATTGTTTATAACCCAGATATTTTATTTTCTCATATATTCACTGAAGAGACATTATTTGTCGAAATGCGCATCTGGTGCATCAAAATTGGTACCGTATATAAGTTTTACATATTAATCAGACCATGAATCTTGTTCCCTCGGTGGAACTTCACTATTTCACACTCGGACTAGTGAATGTATGGCACGCCAAATTCACAAAAATGAGCTAAACATAGTTTCACAGTTGATAAACTAGGTTTATCGACTGTAAACTATAGTTTACAAACTGTAAACTATAGTTAACGATTCGTTAACTATAGTTTTCATCCGTAAAACTATATTTAACGGTTGTAAACTATAGTTTACAAATGCTAATCCAAGTTTATCTGTCTTTAAATAAACGTTAACAATAGATTTTGCTGATAAATACAGATTCACATTTGTAAACTATAATTTACATTCGTTAACTATAGTTCACAATTGTTAATCCTAGTTTCACAAATTGTGATACTATATTTATCAGATAAACTATGTTTAACATTCGTTAATTATAGTTTTTGATCGTAAACTATAGCTAACTGCCATTTTTACTCATAAACTATATTAAACAAAACTGTGTTTATCACTTTTTTGTGAATTCGGCGCATTAAATGACTATAAACTATATCTTACAAAACTGTGTTTATCACTTTTTGTGAATTCGGCGCATTAAATGACTATAAACTATATCTTACAAACCGTAAACTATCATTTACATTCGTTAATAATATTTTAGACTTGTAAACCGTAGTTTACAATCGTGAAACCGTATATATCAGATAAACTATGTTTTGCAATCGCTAATGATTGTTTTCATTGTTAATTATAGTTTACGCTTGTGAAACATAGATTATCTGTTAACTATGGTTTACAGATGTGAAATCTATTAACAATGATAGCTTTCATTCATATGTCGATTTGATATATCCCCGTGAGCTCGAAATAAAGGACACCACAGAGTCGTCCACTTCTGCTTCATACTTAGATATTTTATTGAAAGTAGACATTAACGGCAAACTGACAACTCAACTGTATGACAAACGGGATGATTTCAGCTTCTCCATCGTCAACTTCCCATATTTGTGTAGCAATATTCCATTACCACCTGCATATGGTGTTTATATATCTCAACTGATTCGATATGCAAGAGCTTGTTCTGGATATAGTCAGTTTTTAAATCGAGGTAAGCTACTGACAAACAAGTTGATGGTACAGCGATTTCAACAGTCTCGATTGAAGTCAGCATTTCGCAAATTCTATGGTCGTTATAACGATCTAGTTCGTCAATACAGCCTCGCATTGGGTCAAATGCTGTCTGACGTGTTTCATACCGATTGTTAGGCCGTTCTTGGCACACTGATTTTGACTGCAGATAACTCCGTTTACCTGATCAGGATATAGGGCTCACGGCGGGTGTGACCGGTCAACAGGGGATGTTTACTCCTCCTAGGCACCTGATCCCACCTCTGGTGTGTCCAGAGGTCCGTGTTTGCCCAACTATCTATTTTGTATTGCTTGTAGGAGTTATGAGATTGATCACTGTTCGTTACCTTCACCTTGCATAGATTAACGTCGTTAACTATAGTTTACGGTCCGTAAACTATAGTTTACCGTCGATAAACTATAGGTTTATCGACTGTGAAACTATGTTTAACTCATTTTTGTGAATTTACCGTGCCATATGAATGATTCCGTCAGAATTCATATTTAGAGATTTGAATTATAATTATTGTTTTGTCGTCATTGGATAAAATGCACCACGTGATTGCCGCCTTTAGACAGCGAGAAGCAAAATTTAGACGTTGTGCATGTAGTTATTTCTTAAACATAAGACATATTGGTTCACGACGAAACAACAACACTTGTTGGGTTCGTTACGGCTATGTACAGAAACACTTGTTAGGTTCGTTACGGCTATGTACAGAAATTTGTCGGTTTCGCCTCCCCTTCTATGAACTTTAAATTTCCGACTTCCTGTAGACAGTCAATAACAAACTACTCGCTATGTTGAATTTTTGGAAAAAGAGTTCCTTTTACTTTAACTTTTCCATAGATTCTAACTCTTTATAACGAGATAACTAACTCGTATTAACGAAATAACCAACTCGTATTAACGAAATAACTAACTCGTATTAATGGGATAACTAACTCGTATTAACGAAATAACTAACTCGTATTAACGAAATAACTAACTCGTATTAACGAAATAACTAATTCGTAACAATAGGATAACTAACTCGTGTCAACGAAATAACTAACTTGTATTAATGGGATAACTAACTCGTATTAACGAAATAACTAACTCGTATTAACGAAATAATTAACTCGTATTAACGAAATAACTAACTCGTATTAATGGGATAACTAAATCGTTATAAGTAGATAACGAGATATTAACTCGTGCTAAAATACGAGATACTAACTCGTTATAACGAGATAAATAATTGTCATAACGAGACTCTAACTCGTAATAAGATACGAGATACTAACTCGTTATAATGAGATAAATACTAGTCATAACGAGATACCAACTCGTTATAACGAGATAAATAATTGTCATAACGTGACTCTAACTCGTTATAACGAGATACATAATTGTCATAACGAGATACTAACTCGTCATAACGAGATAAATACTAGTCATAACGAGATACTAACTCGTTATAACGAGATACATGATTGTCATAACGAGATACTAACTCGTTATAACGAGATAAATAATTGTCATAACGAGACTCTAACTCGTAATAAAATACGAGATACTAACTCGTTATAACGAGATAAATGTAATGAACTAGTTATAGCGAGAAAGCTAAATCTTTATTACGAGATAATTAGCTCGTTATAACGAGATACTAAATCCTAAAACTAGATTCTTATTTTTTGTTCTTTTTCTCTCTTTTATTTATTTATTTTTACTTAAAAAAAAAAAAAATGAGATTATCTGGCACTTGTAGAAGTGGATTCACGTTCAGTGTCGTTTTAGAGTGGCTTACCGCTGTTAAACGTGTTAGTTTAGTTCTGGACTATGACTGATCAAATGAATCACCAATGATATAAGTATTTCCGCAGACATTTATGTGACCGTGCACTTTTGCAATAATAAGATGTGTAATGAATAGGCAGAACAGCGCTAGTGTTGTGCGCGTCTCTCATTCATATCAATCTGTTACTCTTCATTACTGCTTCTATTATTCTTGAAAACTCGTAAACATTACTATAACTACCTCGTATAATGTCACGGATTAGGCTGAATGCGCATAACAACTTCAAAGTAGTCGTTATCAGCGATTGGACGAGTTAGCGGGTGTGGGTATCGTTCTGCCACGAGTGCACGCTGAAGCCCTGTCTACAGACATCGGGACGGAGTTCGTTTACCCGGCAATAAAAGCAGTCGTAAAACTATCATAAAACTTGCCACTTGTTAAATTTATTTAATCCTATGATATTAGTTCCCTATTTTTCAATATTTAATTGATGATTACTCTTTCATTATCGCCCTTTATCGACGAAGGTTCGGCAAATAAAAAGCTTTTAGACTAAGTCTTTGATGAAACGAGCAGATTTTTTTTTTTCAAAATATAACTTCGAGGATATAGTGCAAGTTTTACGACAAACAGTCATGTGTCTCACCCTCATAAACCTTTGTCACGGTAAAAAGTACCTATTCCGGTGGCGGAGGCGCCCGGCGCAACAACAACACGTGTCAATATCACCTTATCTGGCGTATTTGCGAGCATCAAAAACTTAAACATTGACGCCTGTCTCTAAACCAGAGCATGCGCGTGACCAACAAAGCCATTATTTTTTACGTTACTATGAATCCGACATCCGCCGTATAACAGCGTCTTACGACAAATCATCCTCCGTATTTTAGAAGTTTATCTGATTTGCATCATATAGATTGATATTTCCGCGGAATTATGTTGGCGTGGGAGGAAAACGATGATGAAAAGTAGCATAAGCTGTTTTGTGTTGGAAAACATTCGCTGTCATATTGCAGAAATGTAACCAATGTGGTTATGAAACACTATACCACTCCGAATATTGTGCATAAATAAATTTCATTTTGACTTCATATTTTCAAAAATGAAATTTATTTCTTGTATTTGTTCCTAGCCGTTTAATTAGACATACTGAATTTATCAAGATTTATACGTGCATTGTTTACAACTGCGTCGATTTCATGAGGAAATAGCAATGATTACAATTTGTAAAGATATCAAAGGGAAAGATGTAGATAACAAATAGTGATCAATCTCATAACTCCCAAACATGAACCAGAAATGTTTTTACATATCGATGGCGGATTTGGAGGGGCCTGTTGTAACTTCACGTCCGATGTACAATAGTTCTAGGATTGCTATATATAAAGCACTAGATACTAATGTCTATAACAAGCATACAATAATTTTGATAAAGTATGAGTTGGGTCTAGTGTCAGGCATAAAAATATTTCAAAAAATAATAGTATTTGTACATTTGTAACCTACATGAGTTAGAAGACGAATTTCATTTTATTCTAAAATGTCCTTTTTATAACGGTTTAAGAATTAAAGATATCAAAAAAAATTATTACAAGAAACCCAGTGTCTTTAAATTAGTAACACTTCTTAGTGTAAATAATACAAAGGAACTCAATAATTTAGGAAAGTTCCTACAACAGGCTACAAAGTTTCGATCTTCATGTAACTTATGAATCATGTACTTGCTACGACATATTATTCACGTGTATTGTTATATGTATGTTGAAATGCATTGATTTTATATCCTCAAAATTGTATATGTATGTCTACTCACCCTCTACTGTCTTATTTGTATATATTTGTAAATATTTTTTATTTATAACCGATGAGCTGTATAGCTTAAGGAAATAAAGAATCTGAATCTGGATCCAGAAAAAAATTCATAAGATACATAGCTATGTATAAAGCCGGGAACCAGACTATAAAACTGGTGTAGCGGCAGGGTTACTAAGAAACCAGGCAAGAATAATATACCAAAGAACTAGAGAACCTGGTTATCTACGTATATATAGCAGAGAACCAGGCAAGTTGCATGTATAGGCGGGGGCCGGAGAACCAGACAAGCTACATATATAAATGAGAACCAGGAAACCAGTCAAGCTGCAAGTGGGAACCAGATTGGCTACACAAGGAAAGCAGCATTTGTGAATTTCATCACTCTTTGCAATTAGACTTGCCGGGAAAACACCAATGGAATACCAGTATGTTCATTATGTTATACCTTCTGTTGATACATAAGTATTTAAGGTGAAATTTCCAAAATTACATAATTGATGCCCAGAAAATAAAACGCCATTTATTCTGATCGCCTCGGAAGGTCATGTTACATATATGAACAACCAAATTCAACATAACATTCAAATTAAAGAGTCGACTGGCGGAGTTATGAAGGAGGCAAAGGCATTAAACGAGCATGGTTGCGTATTAATTTGACAGCGTGTGTTTTTGTGAAGAATTTTCCTCGATACACCTGTGATACACCTGTGATACACCTGTGGAGAACGCTAAACCTTATTGTGACTCGGTTACTCCTTAATTTTGAATCCAGACATTTCGTCAATAGTAACAATACAGAATGAAAAAAAAAAAACACCAAAAAACAATGAAATTAACTAGAACAATTATAAAAACATCGACTTAATCGCTCCCTTTTGAAACAAAATGGACGTTATGATTCTTTAGACATTATAATCTAAAAGTTTTGAATACCGTAAATTATTTCGAACTACGAAATCCCAATAGCTACCAATAAGAAATAATTTTTTAAAAAAATACATATATATTATCCTGTTATAACTTGAATCTAATGAGAAAATCTTCATCTAACAAGATAACCAAAACAATAAACTAGCTCTTATAGGTACTGACTAAAACCCGGTCTCGGTCCCGGTCTTCGGTCTCGGTCCCGTGACTAAAACCCGGTCTTCGGTCCCGGTCTCAGATTTTTTTATTCGATAAAAACATAATACATCAAAATATTTTAGCCCCAATTTCTCGTTAATTTAAATATGACATATCATGCCTGCATTCTGATAGTTGATTGATAATATTATTGTCGTCTTTCGTAAAATAATATGTGAAAACTCCGGGACCGGTGGGACCGAGAAGTAAAAACAGTGCTAAAAGCCGGTCCCGGTCTCGATGTTTTTTTATTTTTCTAAATAGCCGCTTTAATCTACTTTTTTATGAGAAAAAGATAAGAGTGTTATATTCAATGACATTCCTTTGTATGCACATGTATGTTTCTGATTTATTGTATGTTTGTGTTTTATTCCAATTTTCCTTTTTAATGTCAAAATCGAACTCAACTACGTGATTTTTCTCTCCCAAATAAACGCGTTACAATACATTTTCATAAAAAGATAAGGGTGTGGAAGAGAAATGATATATATGTACTTATCCTGGTGTATTTGTTTGTAATTTACTGTTGGATGTAGTATTTACAAAGTCTTTTTTATATTTCATTTAGGTCAAACACCTGACCACACGATTGATAAAATTTTCAAATTCAATGTTGGTGTATTCCGAACCGGGTCTCTGTATATGTACATGTATTCTCTCTCTCTCTCTCTCTCTCTCTCTCTCTCTCTCTCTCTCTCTCTCTCTCTCTCATTTACGAGTGTATCGTGAGAATCGCATTAATTTGTTAAATTATGATGTTATATTAGTTGTTTTAATCAGGGAAGAAAAGCCTCTGTGTAAATATTAGAATAATACGTGCAAGATATGAGTCCAGAATGTACGATGTATGAAGTACTTTTAAAAATTATGTTCATTAGTTAAATGGAAAAAAAAACCAAATATTGTTCTTAAATTTTATTATGATTATTGAAACATGATGAATAATTGTTGTTGATAGCGAAACAAAATTAATGTGCACTCTAGTCAACAACCCCTCCCCCGCCCCTTTCCAGAAAGATTCTGAATACAAGAATGATGCTTTTGAAAAGCAAATGTTATACCCCCGTAATCGGATATTCGGGGCGCTTTTATATAGTTTTTGGTCCATCCGTCTGTTTGTCAGCAAAAACTTGA
This sequence comes from Ostrea edulis, assembly GCF_947568905.1. Classification (NCBI taxonomy): domain Eukaryota; kingdom Metazoa; phylum Mollusca; class Bivalvia; order Ostreida; family Ostreidae; genus Ostrea; species Ostrea edulis. Next base: position 92,493,587 of record NC_079165.1, on the reverse strand, counting down.
ACCTTCGGCATAACTTTTGAATGCATGTTGATAGGGTTTTCATATTTCACATGTGTACTCCTTGTGACAAGACCTTTCTTTACATGCAATTCTTCACTTTCAAATTTGACCTACTTTTGAAAATCGTTAGCTTTAGCCATAACTCTTGAATGGTTAGTAAAAATACACGAGGGTATAAAATGCTTCACGCAGGCATACTTTTCATGAAGCGCTAACAGTAGGCCTATTTGTATTTTCAAAACTGAAATTTATTTCTTAAATAAATTTACATGTATGTCTTGCATATTTATAAATGTAGATTTCATTGTTTGTAAATTTATCAGTTTATGTCAAATTTATGCACTTTGAAATATAAGATATTTTGAAAATAGGAAACCAACAGTTTTTGTGCAGCATAATTAATACATATATGTTTGCACATATACGTATATAACTATTCACAATAAATATAGTTACCACATAATATTACAGTAAAACATACCATAGAGTATTTGAAGATCATCTAAAGTCAGAGGGTATCTTCTGTATAAGTATACAGAATCTGAGAATTTTTGGTGAGCATGTGCTCTATGTATGACACACTTTTATAGATACTATAAATATATTAGGTGGACCTTTTTAAAAGCATTGTATCTAAAAGAACCACAAATGAAAAAAAAAAAGAAAACTAAGTATGAAATAAGAAAGGAAAAAATATTTTATAGTTATTATTTATTGGTTATATACAACTATACCCATATAAAGAGATCGGGTTCGGAATACCAAACATGAATCTTTGAAAACTGATTTTAACAGGAATAGAAGAAATAAAATAAATGAACAAATAAACTAACTGTAAATTACAAACAAATACACCAGGATAAGTACATATATATTATTTTCCTTCTACATCCTTATCTTCTAATGAAAAGGTAGTGTAACGCGATCATTTGGGGCAAAATGTCACGTACATGTACGTGTAGTTGAGTTCGATTCTGACATAAATACATGTATAAACAATATTGGAATAAAAAACCTATACACACAATAAATATATGTATACAAAGGGATGCCATTGAGTATCACGTCCTTATATTTTTTATGAAAAGGTAGATTAAAGCGGCTATTGAGGAAAAATGTCGAGACCGGGACCGGCTTTTAGCACTGTTTTTATTTCTCGGTCCTACCGGTCCCGGAGTTTTCACATATTATTTTACAAAAGAAGAAAATAATATGATCAATTTACTATCAGAATGCAGGCATGAGATGGCATACCTAAGTTATTGAGAAATGGGGCTCAAATATTGTAACGTGCAAGGGAGGTCACTGCCTGTGAACCCCCGCGGGCTCGTACCCGTGATAGAAACGGATAGCCCTGAGATGCTGCAATATGTACAATGCGCAGACTTAATCAGTTGTACTGCGCCTATATAGGATCCATTGACTGGTAGCGAACAAGTGCACTGGCAGGGAATTCCACACACCAGCGCACTTCCACAAGGACAAGCAGGGATGTCCGCACACCTGCCCTTGCGCAGTGATAGGCAGGGTTGACCGCACACCTATCACTATATAAATACCGGTTCTAATCAGAGACACTGGCAGGGATTTCCACACACCAGAGCTCTACCACAAGACAGGCAGGGATGTCCTCATACCTGATCTTGCTCAGCAACAAGCAGGGATGTCCACACACTTGTAGCTATGAGATGCCAAATCCAGAGCAGGGTTTGACCACACACTCTGGCAGTAATAAGCAGGGATGACCTCACACTTACTACTAAGACATACAACATAAGTAGGGAAATCCGCACACTTATACGTACCTTACAGGGTTTGTCGAGTTCTACCTGTAAAACTGTTTTCCTCGCACCCATCGTATAGAAGAATCCTATATATCCGCAGTACCATAATGATCCGTAGTGTATAATTACTTATCAATTCAAACAAAATACTAATCATACCCAAACTGGCTAATCTTTATATAATCTACTATAGAAACACACAATGATTATAATTGTATGTACTTTAATTCAAAACTAACCATCATGAAATATTTATTTGAGTATGTCTAATAAGCAATTAAAATGACAAGGGCGATAACTCTCGCAATAAAGATAACATAACAAATACATCTTTCCGCTTCAATATCCTGATATATTCTGTTTTTATTGAATAAAAGTATCTGGGACCGGGACCAAAGACCGGGTTTTAGTCACGGGACCGAGACCGAAGACCGGGACCGAGACCGGGTTTTAGTCAGTACCGCTTTATATCATTTCTAATTTCAAACGATCGATTTGAAACGTATCTCACCGAAAATAGGTAAAACAGAGAATTGCCATTCGTGCATCTAAATTTTCCACCGTCGGACTTGAATTTTTTCTTTACAAGATTATTAAATTATATTGACGATAGACGAATACCATAATTACAGTTTTTGTCATATTACTTTCATATTCCCTTTGATAGTTGCCAAGGAATTTTGCTAATATTAATCTTAGTAATGAGTATTTAATAAAGCACGGCATATTTTGCAAATTTCAAATATTGGTATCTATGTTCTAATTTTTTCCCCCGCTTTTGGAGCATTGTGAGTAATAATTCTGTTATCCACATTTTCTTATTTGTCTTCTATTCATAAAAAAAAAAAAAAAAATACTAGTTCTAATTGTAACGGGAACCGTTACTGATGTTCCTCAAACGTCCTCCATTTACAAAGTGATGCAAATTTTGCTTGATCAAGTTCTATTAAAAAAACATTATAACGTTCACTTTATATCCTTGGGAGAACTGTGTAACTAATAGCATTATCCAATCAAAATCAATCAAATGTGCCCCTTGCCTGCCTGTAATTGTCTCAGAATAGAAAGAAATCTATAGACGTTTTAAGTATTATCCAATCAAAATTAAGCGCAAGTGCACGCCCGATATCGATGACTTTAACAACACCAGAAAGAAAACCGTCTCAATAATCTAAAAAAAAATTGTTATAGATCCAATCCAAAGTCGGCGCACGTGCATGCGCATACTTGTGGGTAATTTGACCATATCGATACCGTACAAGTCTTTAGAGAAGTAAATTACTACAAGATAAATCCACAAAGATTTCAATGGAAAACGAGGAACAGATATTGAGTCCAAGCCTCAATGCCATAAACTGAGAATAGACGCAAGTCTAAAATATGAAGACCAAGAACAATGCATGTGCGCACATGTTTCAGCACAACCAGCCATCTTACATTTAGGTTAGTATGTACCTATGATGTCATTATCATTCCATATTTCTCATTCGTAAAAGAGATATACATGTATGTATTCGATTATTAGCCAAAACAAAAAATAATATGCGCACGTGCTTGTACATGTGCATGAATAATTTTGACGACACTAATCAGTAGAAAGTTCAAAAATATATTTTCATAAATTTGAAAACTACTAGTATTCATTGAAATTTAATCATGGTGTAGATCAATTCTTGATTTTATGAGTGAAGAATTACCAAGTACGCGCACGCGCATTCGATTTAGGAATTTTTGTTGACACCATTCGAATATTAGGCATTCATATCGTAAACATATATAAACCAAAAAAAAACCATATTTTCAATAGAAGACGGTGTATGATAATTTTTTTCCGGATTTGAATTTTCCCCCGAATTTTATTTTGATTCAATTGATAAAACTTCAGACTCCTGTGGTACAACTAACCTCATTGATAATTCGTAAGTTCATGAAACTGTTTTTAAAAAATCGTAAATATTGTAAATTGCATGAACACTTCAAATTGACTGCCATTTTACCGGAAACTGTCATCGGAACAACCTGCTGTTTTCGAAAACGAATGCTCAATGAAGAAACTACTCACCACCATATATGGAAATCAGTGAAGCGTACCTTTCGCAAAGAAGTGTACGATGTGTTATCCTGTTGAAAGATGAACAGGCAGAAATGACATCTGCAGCAGTAAAGGGGGAAAATGTGTTTGCCGGTGCAATCTGGTTAATTTTCTCCATTCAGGCCTAATGAAAGCAATTTCATTCCAAGAACAATACTAAACCATCATAATAATTTAATATCACGTATATTTCTTGATTCACAGCGTTTATTTAAAATTATAAGTTAAATTTCATGTAAAATAACGGCGTAGTAACATTTCCGTAAAAGGTCATATTTTCATATTTGAGAGATGTGCACTTACGCAGTGATAATTTCCGGTAAAATGAAAGCAATACACAGCGAAATGAAATTCACACTCGTAGGTTTTAGTTCTTCTTCTACGCTAATTAAAATGGAATTAATGGCGAGTCAGTTGTGAAGCTAATTTTTTGGTTGTATATCAATGATATGCAAAACTTATTATACGGTACCAATTTTGATGCACCAGATGCGCATTTCGACAAATAATGTCTCTTCAGTGATGCTCAACCGAAATGTTTGAAATCCGAAATAACAATGAAGTTTTAGAGCTATTCTAGGGGAAAACAGTGTGCCAAAAAAGTGGAGTCAAATTCGTCCAAGGATAAGGATATGTGACATAATTTTACCGAAACATGTTCTGAGTGCAATTTTCATTTTGCTACATTGCGGGTACATGTACACGTATATGGGACGCTTCCGTTAAACCGGGTCCATACTCTCCCGTAGTCTGGCTGACCGTTGGGGCAACACTGTAGATTTTGCAACAATCTTCCTCCACTCCTTGTGGTTCTCAGCTTTTTTCGGTATGTTGTTCCAAACAAGACCAGTCCACTCTTTGATGTTGTCTTCCCACTTGTCTCTTCGTCTCATTCCTTGTACCATTCCCTTGTTTTGGTCAATCCAGATGATTGTGTGAAGTGTCCATACTTAAGTCAACTGGTTTGTCATAAGTTGAGTCGTTATTTTGCCGTTAACATATTTGTTCAATAAAATATCCAAATACGAAGCAGATGTGAAAGACTCTGGTGTCTTATTTCGAGTTCACAGGGATATATCGAATCGACATATGAATGAAAATGAAAAAAAGTCGTCTATTTTTCTAAATGTGGAGTAGAAGGCCGCAGCAAAAGATCTTTTAAAGGAGCACAATTTGTGCCCATGAGTAGTCCATCAGACTGTTGTTAATCCCTTGTTTAGTTTCTTAGAACACTCGCGGACACAAATGTACCAGAGAAAAATAATACCCAGAAACTCATTACTAGTAATGAGTAGGTCTTCCGTTGCACCACTTCCAGTACACAGTTTCCTAATATTTCAGAGAAAGTGCCTTGACCAAAAATAGGGGGAAATAATAGTAAAACAAAATATTTATGACAACTGTGTGCCATTGACCCGAACCCAGTTTAAGTTTCCATGTTGTAATCAAGTATTGGGAGAAGACCGACATTTATATGATATACTCAGAAAACGAAGTTGTCTATGGAGAAAAAAACCCAGGTAGGTTGGCACATCAGATTTCAAATTTTTGATCAATTTAGAATTACATACTCAACTTGTGATCAACTTAGACTTACAAAGTAAATTTTTGATTAACTAGAATTACAAAGTCGACTTTACTAACGTCTTGATTGTAAATCTCCATATGAAAATCATTGTTGTGCACAATCTTATTTTCGCTATAAAATTGTGAAATGAAAAATGCAGTGAACAAAACATTATATAGAGATGACATAACAATCATGATTTGAAAACTGTGTGATAACAGATATTGACAGGTAAAGCAAAAATCAGTACTATTGCTGAAGTACAGTACACGGTAATCGAGCAAACGCCAAGAACAATATAAACTGTGGGCCGATATGTACATACAACATACCCCTACAATCAAAGCAGGACTGGACTTTCAGGGGGAGGGGGTACCCCTACACTCTAGACGGAACTAGACTTTCAGGGGGAGGGATTACTCCTACAGTCTAGGCAGGACTGGACTTTCAGGGGGAAGGGGTTAGTTCCTTTGGACAATTCTGCGATAATACTCGGACTGTCTCGTAAGTTTGAAGTTCTTCTGTATCTTGGCCGCTTTAGAAACTAGACGTTATTTAAGAGAATCTCGTCAATGCTATGGTCAATGTCATTGAAATGACCTTGATCCAGAAATGTTTTAAATGTTTCATGGTTTAAGGACACTCAATACAAAAATGGTTGACATATATAATCATAGCTTAGTTTGGTTGTAATACGTGTAAGTACATAGAAGAGGGTGTTGAACCGAGGCGGGAACTTTCCCTAATCGGAGCTCCGTGCCAGCACCTGACCTTCATCCATATTTATACTCTTATTGCGTATTTGCCATTGAAATACCTGTAGGATTCCCCAGTACTAAGGACAAGTCTAATACATTTTATGTGTCAATACATTATACATGTAGTCTAAACACAATTTTTGAAATCGTGAACATTAAATTGTCATTTTTTCTTCTTCTGAGTATTAGATACAATGCATACGGTTACATGTTACGAGTGCATCAAATATTTAATATTCTTTATAATATAATATACTACTATAGGCTTAAAGCTCTTATACTCGTATGTATTATTTTCTACAACCAACAGCTGGCAACTGTACATGACTCTGACCACAAAACAAAATATGGGAAGTTCAATATACATCAATAAAGTTCAACATAATTCGAAATACATGCACCTGTAAAAATTGATTCACCATAGCAATTTGCTACTGGAACACATATCATTTTCTCCATTCAAACTGTTTAACGGTTATTCATCTTGTTTGGCCTTAAACTTTTTCTTTCAAAGCTTTGCAAAGTTCACAACGGTTTTTCGTAAAAGGCACCATGCCTTTGTCAATGTTTACTCAGAAAAAACATACAAGTTCTCGTTAGCAACCTTGACTATTAAAACACAGGTATTGCATGCTGCATTCGGTGTGTTGGTAGCGAATCCTTATTCACAAACTAAACAGTGTCCAGGTTGGAAGCTTATTTCAAACTCGGCACAAAGTAATAAACAGAGATTTGACATGAAACATTTATAAAAACTAGAAGCGTGCTTAAATTAAGAAAAACAAATCTAGATGGAAAACGTAATATGAAAAAAATGTGTTCATGAGGGACTCGAACCCGGTCGTTTTAAAAAAGAAAACATCTTTAAATATTTTATTCGACGACCTTACCCACTGAACCACGCAGTAGACCATACATTGGTAAGGGAAAATAACGTACAGGTGGAGTTGAAAATAATATCAGTGAAGTCGTTTCGATTTATTTTTACAACAACAATAAAGAGCCCTCGTGAAACAAAATTTCAAAGCGACAGTTTTTTAAAAGAAAACTTGAAGAACATGTTCATGCTAAATATATTTTGTTTCACGGCGGCAGTTTTTTCTGAAATTCGGGGATACCCCTCCATTTTAATGCTAAAAATCATATAAATCGCTTATTGCTGTTTATCTAACCGTACTACTATTCTAGTTATGCTGTTTATTTAACCACGTTACTATTCTAATTATGCTGTTTATTTAACCACGTTATTATTCTAGTTATGCTGTTTATTTAACCACGTTATTATTCTAGTTATGCTGTTTATTTAACCACGTTACCATTCTAATTATGCTGTTTATTTAACCACGTTACCATTCTAATTATGCTGTTTATTTAACCACGTTACCATTCTAATTATGCTGTTTATTTAACCACGTTACTATTCTAATTATGCTGTTTATTTAACCACGTTACTATTCTAATTATGCTGTTTATTTAACCACGTTATTATTCTAGTTATGCTGTTTATTTAACCACGTTATTATTCTAGTTATGCTGTTTATTTAACCACGTTACCATTCTAATTATGCTGTTTATTTAACCACGTTACCATTCTAATTATGCTGTTTATTTAACCACGTTACCATTCTAATTATGCTGTTTATTTAACCACGTTACTATTCTAATTATGTTGTTTATTTAACCACGTTATTATTCTAATTATGCTGTTTATTTAACCATGTTATTATTCTAATTATGCTGTTTATTTAACCACGTTACCATTCTAATTATGTTGTTTATTTAACCACGTTATTATTCTAATTATGCTGTTTATTTAACCACGTTACCATTCTAATTATGCTGTTTATTTAACCACGTTATTATTCTAATTATGTTGTTTATTTAACCATGTTATTATTCTAATTATGCTGTTTATCTAACCACGTTACCATTCTAATTATGCTGTTTATTTAACCATGTTATTAATCTAATTATGCTGTTTATCTAACCACGTTACCATTCTAATTATGCTGTTTATTTAACCATGTTATTATTCTAATTATGCTGTTTATCTAACCACGTAATTATTCTAATTATGCTGTTTATTTAACCATGTTATTATTCTAATTATGCTGTTTATTTAACCACGTAATTATTCTAATTATGCTGTTTATCTAACCACGTAATTATTCTAATTATGCTGTTTATTTAACCATGTTATTATTCTAATTATGCTGTTTATCTAACCACGTAATTCTAATTATGCTGTTTATTTAACCACGTTATTATTCTAATTATGCTGTTTATTTAACCACGTTATTATTCTAATTATGTTGTTTATTTAACCATGTTATTATTCTAATTATGCTGTTTATTTAACCACGTTACCATTCTAATTATGCTGTTTATTTAACCACGTTATTATTCTATTTGTGCTGTTTATCTAACCACGTTACCATTCTAATTATGTTGTTTATTTAACCACGTTACCATTCTAATTATGTTGTTTATTTAACCACGTTATTATTCTAATTATGCTGTTTATTTAACCACGTTACCATTCTAATTATGCTGTTTATTTAACCACGTTACCATTCTAATTATGCTGTTTATTTAACCACGTTACCATTCTAATTATGCTGTTTATTTAACCACGTTACCATTCTAATTATGTTGTTTATTTAACCACGTTATTATTCTAATTATGCTGTTTATTTAACCACGTTACCATTCTAATTATGTTGTTTATTTAACCACGTTATTATTCTAATTATGCTGTTTATTTAACCAGGTTACCATTCTAATTATGTTGTTTATTTAACCACGTTATTATTCTAATTATGCTGTTTATCTAACCACGTTACCATTCTAATTATGCTGTTTATCTAACCACATGTTGTGGTTGAATAAACAGCATAATTAGAATAGTAACGTGGTTAGATAAACAGCATAATTAGAATAGTAACGTAGTCTAATACACAGCATAATTAGGATGGTAACATTATGAAATAAACAGTATATTAGTAATTAGAATGGCACTGTTTTATGTTTCTCTCAAAATCATTTTCTTTGATGTCGAGTATTGTAAGTAAAAATTGTAAAATATGACGCCATTAGAAGTTAGTGTAATTTGATTAAAACCAGATCTATAATCCGCTACGCTATTCTGATATCACTAATAATCAGATCTTTGATCCGCTACAATATTCTGATATCGGAGCAAATCAAAGATGTGGTTTTCATCAAATTAGGCAAATGCGAGATTTTCTGATGTGGAGTTAGTTTGGTCTTTTAGAAAGTCGAATTCAGATCTCTAAAATGCCATGAGTGAATTCATCTGAATTTTGACGTCATTTCAAAAGGCTTGTCAAAATTGCGCAACACCTGTCCCCACATAACGCTTCTTAACACCCATACGCTTTACAGGAATACTGGCGTTCCATTCTCTTTCAAACGAGGAAGAAATTACTAGCAGTTTGTAAAAGCGCAAAGCCCTTTCAATGTAACCTGACAGTGATTGAAATGAAAATAGACAAGACCATTAAAGAACTATAGTAATTTATTTTATGAAACAAGACAGATCAAAGAAAGAAAATACAACACAGTTATTGATTCTATTGATAAGGGGGGTTCCAGTACAGTACAGTTATCGCCATCAGATATAACCAAATTAAGTTCAGATAGTATCCACTAAAACGAATAACTCGAGAAGTGTCAGCACGTTGTTGGAAACGATTTTAAAATCGTTTAAATTTCACCATGGAATGTTCAGACAAATTCATTGAACCCTAGTCTGTGATCTTGAAATTCAATTGAAGTTAAGCCCATTACTATTATGCATGTATATAATGAAAGCTCATAAGATGGTGCTGTACATACCCTCCCTTGTCGGAAATCGTAGACGAGTCGATTCTGTGGCCCTTGAGGACTGATTTACTTTTGTGAATTGATGTAAGAACTGATGTTTTATTTCTTGTCAAGATCTTAAAAGTAAGATACGAAGCATAGCTATATGCTGAAATTCTTCATATGTTAGGCCTAGTGCCAATATGTATATTTTTCATAAAAATACACTTTTTAAAAGTAGAACACTGTTTTAAGTAAGCTATGAGACTAAGATGGTCCATTACGACAGACATGCCGCTACTCGGCTTGCGTGAGTCCCATATCTGACATAATAGACGAAGTCCTGTATCCTTTACGTATAATAATGCGCAAATACAAAAAGATTTGAAGAAAATGTAATGGAGACTATCAGTGGGTTTACATTAGACTTCTATTTAATTTCCTCGTCATGGTGTGACTTCAATATGGGTTGGAACCTTATGTAAGAAGTAGACATCATGAACGTTGTCGATACTACATAAAACGTCGTCTATATATCAAAATGTTGAGTTGAAGGCCACAGCAAGATAGTTTTTCTTCTCATGTAGAAGCTTTTGAATAAACTCTGCTTCATAAGAATATAAAAATGACAAACAGCTGTACGTCGAAATTTCAAATGAATGTAATCGATTAGATATTAATATTTATAAATCAGTAAGGTTCGTGCTCAGGTTTGATTGTGATATGATACATTGTCGACATAATGTATTAGTTGGATTTTCTCAAGCCAAGGGTATACAAATTCAGAATTTTTATCATTAGTCTCAATAAATGTATGGCCATGAAGCCTGGATACCTATGCTGATTTAGATATCAATACAAAAGCTGCATGTTTCTACTTATTTTTTAATCAGCGTGATGAAATAAAAGAAAAGATTCCCGTACTTGCATTTCAATATAACTTCATATCTGCTTTCACCAAAACATATTTCTAGACAGACACAATAGCAAACAGGGGCTCCTGTAGGATTTAATGAAATAAGTAGCTAGTATTTACTTTTATTTTGACACGGTATCAAAATTATTGCACGACGTGGAAACAGCTCATAGAATGGTGAATGGCGAGCGGGCGTCCCTGTAATAGAGTACCTACTTTGTGTAATTAACTCCTCTCACACCTTTAAGTTGACGTTCCTCAAACTGGGTACAGTTGTAGGGATACATTGAAGATGTGCATGCTCCTTTTTGAAAGTGATCAGACAATTTTTCAAAAAAATTGTTACACTAGCATAGCAAAGTTCATGTAAATAAAAGTACACATGTATTCCAAACAAGACCGAAACATCGGACAGACAAGAATTAGGTACAAACATACTTGATGAAACAAACAAAATGAAATTAAAGCAGTGTTTTATCTTACGATGTAATAACTCACGAAATGGTGAAGTTAACAAAGAGTGATCAATTTCATAAATTCTTATTAAGAATAACAATATTGAAAGAGGGGCAAATACGGACCCCTGGACACACCAGAGGTGGGATCAGGTGCCTAGGAGGAGTAAATATCCCCTGTCGACCGGTCACATCCGCCGTGAACCCTATATCTTGGTCAGGTATCTGTTATCAAAATCAGTATGCAAGGCACGACCTAATACTTGGTGTGGAACACGTCAGACAGCATTTGATTCAGTGACAGGTTGTAATGGTAAATTAGATCGTTACATGTAACGATAGGTTGTATTTACTAATTAAATCATCATAACGACCATAGAATTTGCGAAATGCTGACTTTAAACGAGTCTGTTGAAACCCGTGTAAGATGAACTTATTTGTAAGTAGCCTGCCTCGAGTTTATAATCATGCACAGGGCATGTTCTCACATATCGAATCAGTTAAGAAATCATATGCAGGTGATAATGGAATACATGACTGTATTGCTAAATAATATGGGGAAGTTGATGATGGAGAAGCAGAAGTCATGCCGTTTATCATAAAGGTGTATTGTTAGTTTGCCGTTGACATCTATGTTTAATAAAATATCCAAATGTGAAGCAGACATGGAAGACTCTGTAATGTATGTCATTTCGAGTTCACTGGATGTATAGATTCAAGTGTGAATGAAAGTGAATATTGTTAATAGATAAAATGTCTTTGATGTATTTAAATGTTGAGTTGGAGGCCATAGCAATGAAATGTTCTTCTCGTGAAGCTTTTGAATACATTCTGCCTCGTAAGAATACAAAACAAGTCAGCTAATGAAGTTTTCTATCACTGTCAGTAACTGGCTGTTGTACTCATGTTATTGACCAAACTTGGCAAGTGTCGATATGTATTCAGACTTTATATTAAGGCACTGGTGTATCACAACTAGTTAGACACTGAAATGCTAGCAACATCGAGCAAATGCTTTCACCCCCCTGCTTAACTATGTTATTAATATAGTGGTTTCCACTTGTTTCCGGTCTCAAACAGTACAGACCTGTTACTTTGTGGGCAAAACCAAAACATCTTTGTCAGGAGACCTTACCAATATTGTGATATATGTATTATCAGGATCCGTATCTCTCACATGTAACAATGAAAAACGATTCCAGTATCTGCCTCTTCTTGTGCCGTGAAAAGGTCAGCTAGCAGAAACACTTCTGTACTTCCATGATAACTATAAGAGCGACGTCACGTCCTTCTGAAATCCTTGTAGAATAATCAACCCTAACGCATTCACTGGTTCAAAAGCAACTAATAAATGAGGTAGTGGTTTTGGGACCCCTTTCGCTTCGCCTACATTCAAATGATTTAATGAGAAAGGCAACCCTTACCACATTACTGCTTTTATGAATAAAGCTAAGAGAGCGGACATTGAAGTTTGATTTATGACGTCACATTGTCGGTTCCGGTTTATTTCATCAGTAGCACTGTAAACATGACAAGTCACGAAAAGTTAAATTTGGAGTCGTAAAGATTTGAGCCCATTCTTTCGCAAGAAGAAATTAGAAAAGAAGACGTTCAGTCGGGTCGCATACGAGACTGACGGTATACGTTTCTTCATACAAATGTCTCGAACCTCAACTTGTCATAACGCAAATGATGAATCCACAATTTACAGTCTTTTCTTTTCAGATGACTTGGTTGGGTAAGGAATTTCGAAAAAAAACTTTTTTCACATCTCCTCTTCGCATTAGTGTAATTAACTGCTTGACAGGAAAGACATCAACCAATTTATTCGTAAACTCTACCACGTGCACATCTTTGATGATCTTAGAATCTCATCAAAACCGGAGCAGACCACAGGCACTTGTTTCATACATGGGTCCCCTTATTATTAAGGAGGGGGCCAATGTATGAAACAAGTGCCTGTGGAGCAGACGGTGTGATGTCAAAATTATTGATTTTTGTGGTCTTGAATTCAAAAGAGTTCCACATCATGGCGGGAATTTCAATTTTTAACGTTTTCAAATTCGTACTAAAGCTTAGCTAGGCCGTATATCAACAGAATAGTATGACAATTTTTTTTATCACATTCATCATGTAAAAACTTTTTGGGTTGCCTTCTCCTTTAATTGTACGCGTCATGCTACACAATTAGCCATGTTTGCGCTCTGTCCCTTGGGTCGTCAGAGTTTTGGGGCAAAATCTTAAGAATTTTATTTAAAAATCGTTGTATTATAAATTCTACCAGTTTGGATTTGGGGAGGAGACTGGTGACGATATCTGCGAAATTACTAGTATTAGGGATGCACGTTAGGATCTATTTTAATGCATTTCCGTAAAAATATGAACATCTTCCTTCGGAACGTTCAGGGTATTGTAAACGTTTCGTCCGTTTTCACGGGCATTCCATCTGTGGTAGCTAATGAACAGGGCAAAATGGGCATGCCAATGGCAGGTCAAGATCGATATCATTCTGAACAGACGGTTAGACCAATTACCGGAACATACCCGGCATTTTGATGTGTTCTTATCAGTGTAATTTTGTTTGGATTTTCTGGTCCTGTGGTTCTTGACAAGATTTATTTTAAAATATACTAATTCATTATTTCTAAATTATCTCCCCGTAGGTGGAAGTATGATCCTTCGTGTGACCAAATTTGAATTAATAATCTCACCAAATAATGCTATGTACAATGTCTGGTTCAAACTGACCCAGTGGTTCTTGAGAGAAAGTCGCAAATGCAAAAGTTTGCAGACAATCGTCGAAAAGCGAACAAAAATCGGTCAGAAAGGCTCACGTGAGCTAAATCCTTCAAATACCGTACTTGTGTTCATCCTAAAACGTCATGGAAACATTTTTCCATTCTCCACTTTGCGTTTTCCACGTACATAACACTGTGTTATTGATATTGAATGACTACAATTTAGTTTATCGATCTACCTGCAAATCTTAATAAAAATTCCGCTAGGTATATACGCATGAAATATATCTCGGTGTAAAATTAACTACCTTTATATAAATACACCTGGTGCTCTCTTTAAACATGTTGCTAGCCTAAAGAAATAAAAAAAATTATCACAATACGTTAGTCCTCTATGCCTAGTGTACTTTGTAGGAGATGTACTACATAGTGACACTATCGTCATAATGACCGACTTCCTTCTTTTTTTTTAAATTAATGAAAATATCAATATCAGTCGTATTTACACAATCCTTATAAATGTGATTACCTAGCTGTGTAGCTCAGTCAGTTTACATGTCCATTGCCAATCTTTCATGTGAAAGGTGAATATAACGAACAGTGATCAATCTCATAACTCCTATAAGCAATACAAAACAGATAGTTGAGCAAACACGGACCCCTACACACACCAGAGGTAGGATCAGGTGTCTAGGAGGAGTAAGGATCCCCTGTTGACCGGTCACACCCGCCGTGAGCCCAATATCCGGATCAGGTAAACGGAGTTATCCGTAGTCAAAATCAGTGTTCCAAGAACGGCCTAACAATCGGCATGAAACACCTCAGACAGCATTTGACCCAGTGATAGGTTGTATTGGTAAACTAGATCGATATTACGACCTAAGTCTAGCAGGTTTTAAAAAAGATTCAAGATCCCTTTCTACTAAAACTGCATTTTTGACCAAATAAAGTAAATCTGCCATAAAGCAATTAATTGTTGTGAAAAGAAGGTTTATGTGTGTGTTTGAAGTACAACATGTAGCAGATACAAGGCCCTGGTCACCTAGCCCTCTTCCCAGGAGTGTTGTGTGAATTAGAGAGGAGAGTGAATGTTCGGGGTTTCTGAGTTCATATTAATTGGTTGGAATGCTCTCTGTTCCCTTTTAATGGTCGGAGTTTAACAGAATAAAGCAAGAGTTGATGAATTTATGTCTTTGCTTGAGAAAAGGTCCCGTGTGAGTAGTTTCACTTAGGAGGTACCTCTTGAGAAAGAGATCAAGTCTGACAGAGAAGGTGAAAGCATGTGATTTTGGATTGTGAATTATGTATACTTGTTAATGTATCCTTGTAGATGAATTTGTAAATAGTACTACAGCCTTATTAACGTTATGTAACCTGTGCCGTCACAGAGGGCTTTGTGACAAATCTAAAAAGAATATTATTGTACATATCCTTCACTTTCCAGTCATATCAAATTTCTCGAGTGTGTTATAATAATTCCTCCTTAAAAATGTATGTTTTCTTTATTGAATGCAAAGCTTATTTAGTATCAGATCCCCGCCTATCTGATGTTTATTTCCCATCTTTATTTAAATTGCATAAGATTCCCGCCTATCTGATGTTCATTTCCCGCCTTTATTCAAATTGTATAAAATCCCCGGCTATCTGATGTTTATTTCCCATCTTTATTTAAATTGTATAAGGTTCCTGCCTATCTGATGTTCATTTCTTGCCTATGTCTAAATTGTATATGCAAGGTGAAGATAACGAACAATGATCAATCTCATAACTCCTATAAGCAATACAAAATAGATAAGTTAGGCAAACACGGACCCCTGGACACACCAGAGGTGGGATCAGGTGCCTAGGAGTAGTAAGCATCCCCTGTTGACCGGTCACACCCGCCGATGTTCATTCCCCGCCTTTATTTAAATTGTAAACGATTTCCCGCCTATCTAATGTTCATTTCCCGCCTTTATCTAAATTGTATCAGATTTCCCGCCTATCTGATGTTCATTTCCCGCCTTTACTTGAATTGTATAAGATTCCCGCCTATCTGATGTTCATTTCTTACAAATAATCACAGTTCAAGTTTCCCGCCTAACTAATGAAGAGAACAATATTCAATCTCATAATTCCTACACTGTTGAAGAAATACAAAATTAAGAGTTGGGCA
Organism: Ostrea edulis; assembly: GCF_947568905.1. Classification (NCBI taxonomy): domain Eukaryota; kingdom Metazoa; phylum Mollusca; class Bivalvia; order Ostreida; family Ostreidae; genus Ostrea; species Ostrea edulis. The sequence continues at coordinate 92,477,297 of NC_079165.1, read as the reverse complement.
AACATGCACCCCTGGATATACCAGAGGTGAGATCAAGTGCCTAGGAGAAGTGAGCATCCCCTGTCGACCATTCGCACCCGCCGTAAGCCTATACTTTGAGTAATCTGTAGTCGGAATCGTGTGTAAAGAACGTCCTAACAATTGGTATGAAACACTTCAGA